>NW_010565319.1:98875-113329 GCF_000687285.1 Phaethon lepturus
GGTAAAACTCTGCTTCATGTTTTTCAGATGCAGTAACTCTAAGCTAAAAGTCTCATAGCTCTCAATAAGCAGAAAGGCTCAATAACCTTAGCTTAGGAAATTTAACATGATAGCTTCCTGGAGACTAGCATTGCCTTCTCTTTCCTAGCTTAAAAAAAAAAAACCAAAACAAAACACTTTTCATTGTTTACTTTCCCTCATGATACCACTTTATTAAAATAAACAAACAAACAAACCAACCAAGCACTGGCCAAGAGATAAGTTGCATCTCTCCTTCTCTCCTCTTTTTAAGTGTACTGAACCTGATGACATAATATGAATTCATGTTATTTTATTTATTGCATTATTTAATGCTTATAATTCAGTACTATCCAGGATACTTTCTAGTTCTTTTTAAATAATTCAAACATTTCAACTAAGATATTTTTAACTATGTGTTAGAACTGGCCATACGATGACTGACTTAACACCTAGAAATAAATATCATGTGCTTTAGAAACTTATCAATAATTTCTTTGTATTACCATTTACTGAGACTCTCCCATACTACACAAACAGCTGTTCCCAAGCTCTACAACTTATTGATAATAATAGGAAAGAGGGCACGTAGAGGAGAGGTTTGGATCGGCTGGAGGAATCCATCAGTTACAGACATTCAGTGCAATTTACCTGGGGAAAGGGCTGGAAAACAGATGTAATTTTCCAGAGTGATAATTACAGCCGACGTGTAATTGCTTTATGAAGTATTCTATCAGATGGATGAGCTTCAATGACAGGATACCACACAAAAGTATAATGAAAATTTCCACCGCATACACATATGTATGTGTATCTACAATCTAGGAATATCTGGTGAACATCCTATCAGAACATATTGTGAATACCTTCCATCAACGTTAATTCCAAGACTAAAACTGAAACTGTGTTGTTGGGCTGTTGTCTGTCCCCACCCCCTCCTTTTTTTTCTAAAGCTGATGTAAGTCTGTCCTTTTTTTTGGAAACTTAAGTTACTATGCGCTCATAATTCAACACATGTTTACCACATACTATTAAAGATTTCAATTTTAATACACTAGGAAAGTAAACATTGAAAGTGAGCAATGAGTAAAACCATTGTAAATATTTACAATGAAAAATTAATGAATAGTTAAAAAGGGACTGCTGAGTTTTAAAGAATGAACAGTGGGTGTTCCAATTCCAAATTCTACCTCTTTATAAGAGAAACAATTATTAGATTGAGATTCTGTCAAATCAGGTAAATTGTAGGTTTTTTCCTTTTTGATTCTTTTTATTTCTTTCTCATTACTAGTGATGCTTATGATGAGCCAGGTTATTGAGTGTAGCTGAAATAAATAGAATTATGCTTAAGTATAGGAATTTCAGTTATTTTATCTGACGCCTTACTGAACCCATGAGACACACTACATAGGTTTAATGACAGAAGATGTGCATGTGAAAGCGAGAAAAGGATTTTTCCTTTTACTGTTAAATAACTACAAACTCAAGATCTACTCAAGATTTCAAAGTAAACTACTATGATATTTAATAGTTACTGTTCAGAAAATAAAAAATTATAATTACCTCACTGGATATATAATAAATACCAAGTACTATGTTCCTTCTGCTTTTAGAACTTTCTCCAATCAAACTGTTTTGACATTTCACATTCATACAAACCAGGGACGAAGTTAGGTTTTTCTCGATGCTTATCTACAAATTTTATGTAAGTATGCAATTGGGGGATGTCAGTGAAGCATTCTTTACACGAACTTCTAGCACTTCAGCACCTACTTCTCATTTCCGGTTCAAAACTCAGTGAACTGGGTTTGTGCACTCGGTACTGTTTCAACAGCTTTTTGTCCCAAGCTCCGCAATTCAAAGGATTTCCCAAGCGTAAAAATTCCCTAAGAGAGAGAATAAAAAATTTACAAATAATTTTGTCTATTTGTTTGCCTAGAATGGCACAGTGATTACTTGTAATAAACATAACTTTTAACTAAGAAAATAAATAAGCTGATGTTACTAAAACTAATAATTACAAGAAACGCATTTGGTCCATTTGAAACATTTAAGTTTTGAACACATGCTCTCAAAAGTTGACATAATTTTAATGAATAAACAATTTTGATATAGCTCCTAATTCCCTTCTCTGGATTCCAAAGATTTGGCAGGAGACTGCTGCATCCTGTAGGAGAACATCACAATGCTCACTGATACACATGCAGGAAGCTGAACTCATCCGGAAAGGCAGGCCACAGGCTGAAGTGAGTAAGTGACCTCAGCTTTGTTTTGTCTGTGTGGCCTACTTGGCTAGGGGATAGTTTCCCAGCTATCAACATCTGTATCTATAGATAACTACAGCATCTATATCTATAGCTACCTAGGCTTCCAGTATCTATGCTTAGCAAAGCTTAAGTCCCTGCAATGCAACTACCAGCAAGCGTGCCCCTTGCAGAATCATTTCTGACACGGCTACATGCCACTGAAATGAACCAACCAGCTGTCCTGGCTGCAGGTCAGCCAGTCAGTGGTCCATAGGAGATAATGCAATGAAGTTCCTTATTCCAACCGAGATCACAGAATCATAGAATGGTTTGGGTTGGAAGGAATCTTTAAAGATCATCTAGTCCAACCCCTCCACTGTGGGCTGTGACATCTTTCACTATATCTGGTTGCTCAAAGCCCCATCCAACCTGACCTTGAATGTTTCCAATGATGGGGTATCCACAGCTTCTCTGGGCAACCTCTTCCAATATCTTACTATCCTCACTGTAAAAACTGTCTTCCTTATGTCTAATCTAAATCCACCCTCTTTTAGTTTAAAACCTTTGCTCCTGGTCCTGTCACTACAAGCCCTGGTAAGAAGTCTCTCTCTATTGTTCTTATAAGCCCCCTTTTAATACTGAAAGGCCGCAAGAAGGTCTCCCCAGAATCTAGCAAGCAAATCTAAAGCATCATACAACTGTGTGGGTATTTAACAAATGGTTCAAAATATGCTCATAAATGTTTTCAAGCTTGCTTTCCTAGTGCTAGCATAGTACAAACATATTTGCATTAGTATGCAGAAAGATCAACTTTTTAAAGCTAAGCATCCACAGATTTTTCTGGTCACCTCTTGTATCGCATTCCTATTCCTGCATTTCCTTCACACAAACTAAACTGCTGAAGAAAACTGCTAGCCTGAAGCTCTCCGGATCTGAGGTATTTCACATTGCACAGAAAAGTCTAGGAATCCATTCTATTGTATGGCAGTGCTGCTTTTAAAACCAGCATGTTTCCTCTTCCTGAGGATCTATCCAGGAATGGCATTTTTGATAGTCTCTCAAGATTTGCAGGAAGGAAGCAAGCATTTAACTTCAGTACAATCCCTGTGAAAAAAGCCAAACCAATTTCCCCGCTCCCCACTTCTCCCTCCTCCCCCCACTCTCCAATTCCCAGCATCTCCAGGGTTGCATGCTGATTAACAGAAGCAAGACAGTCTATCTGATGTGAAATAAAATAGGATCCTGTGCGATCACTACCACACAAGGTCACTTATGCTCTCTGCCAATCCAAGCCAGTTACAGACAGCCGGCGACAGCGCAAGGCAGCAGGGCCCAGCTCAACCGGACTTCAATGCTGTCTTTCTGACCTCAGCACCATCGGCTGCAGCGCCTGGGAGGCCAGCCTTTCAAACATCCTTTGGAGAGGCGGATGCAGTGAGTGGTCCTCATCAGCCAGAGCAGCGCTGCACCTTTGTAGAAGTCGTGCATGGAGCCCAGCTTCACACATGACTTGCTGGTTTCTCTCCGTGTGCACTAGAGATTGCAGGATATTGGCCACCGCCAGCTGGAGATCCAGCGCATGCTGAAAAAAAGAGGAGCACTCAACTTCAGAAGATGCAAACTGAGAAGGCAAATAAAAGAAAGCCCCCATACACAATAACGAAAAAGAAACTACCATTAGCAATAAATACACAAAACAACCTCTACTGAAATATATGCGTGTGTGTGTGTGTGTGTGTGTGTGTGCGTGTGTGTGTGCGTGTGTGTGTGTGTCATCTCTTTATGAAAAAGGATGATAATAAGTTATATGAAGGATTACCAGGACCACTGTAAAGAAAAGTAATTCAGGTAGGGATGGTTAAACTAACCTCTCCTTTTCACCAGAAGTGAAGTCAGTTTAGAAGTTCGTCAGCTTAAAATTCTACATGCTTAGATCGTACTAAGAACTTTTATTTTTGTGACTGCTACGCTATTCCTAGTAACTTAACACAGAATCACAGAACCATTTGAGTTGGAAAAGGCCTTTAAGATCATCAGGTCCAACCATTAACCTAGCACTGCCAAGTCCACCGCTAAACCATATCCATAAGCACCACATCTACATGTCTGTTAAGTACCTCCAGGGATGGCAATTCCACCATTTCCCTGGGCAGCCTGTTCCAATGCTTGACAACGCCAAGTGAAGAATTTTTTCCTAATACCCAATCTAAACCTCCCCTGGTGCAACTTGAGGCTGTTTCATTCTAACACCTGTTACCTGGGAAGAGAGACTGACACCCACCTCACCACAACCTTGTTTCAGGTGGTTCTAGAGAGCAATCAGGTCTCCCCTGAGCCTCCTTTTCTCCAGGCTAAACAACCCCAGTTCCCTCAGCTGCTCCTCACAGGACTTGCACTTGAGACCCTTCACCAGCTTCCCTGCCCTTTGGAAATGCTCCAGTACCTCAGTGTCCTTCTTCTAGTGAGGGGCCCAAAAACTGAACAAAGTATTTGAGGTGCAGCCTTACCAGTGCCGAGTACAGGGGTACAATCACTTCCCCACTCCTGCTGGCCACACTGTTTCCGATACAGGCCAGGATGCTGTTGGCCTTCTTGGAACACTGGGCACACTGCTGGCTCACATTCAGCTGGTTGTCAACCAACACCTCCAGGTCCTTTTTCCACCAGGCAGCTCTCCAGCCACTGCCCCCCAAGCCTGTAGCCTTGCATGGCGTTGCATGGGGTTGTTGTGACCCAAGTGCAGGACCTGGCATTGAGCCTTGTCGAACCTCATACAGTTGGCGTTGGCCCGTCGATCCAGCCTGTCCAAATCCCTCTGCAGAGCCTTCCTGCCCTTGAGCAGATCAACACTCTCACCCAACTTGGTGTCATCTGCAGACTTACTGAGAGTGCACTTGATCCCCTCATCCAGATCACCGAGACAGATATTAAACAGAACTGGCCCCAATACTCAGCCCTGGGGAACAGCAGTTGTGACCGGCCACCAACTGGATTTAACTCCATTCACCACAACTCTCTGGGCCTGGCCATCCAGCCAGTTCCTCACCCCGCAATGAGTATACCCATGCAAGCCATGAGCAGCCAGTTTCTCCAGGAGAATGCTCTGGGAAATGGTGTCAAAGGCTTTACTAAAGTCGAGGTAGACAACATCCACCGCCTTTGCCTTGTCCACTAAGTGGGTCACCTTGTCATAGGAGATCAGGTTTGTCACACAGAATGTGCCTTTCATAAACCCATGCTGACGGGGCCTGATCACCTGGTTGTCTTGTACATGCTGCATGATGGCACTCAGGATGATCTACTCCATAACCTTCCCCAGCACTGAGGTCAGACTGACAGGCAGGCCTGTAGTTCTCCAGATCCCCGTTCTGGCCCTTCTTGTAGATGGGCGTCACATATGCTAACCTCCAATCAACTGGGACCTTCTTGGTTAGCCAGGACTGCTGATAAATGATTGAAAGTGGCTTAGTGAGTGGCTTGGTGGGCACCGCTCCCTCAGTATCCTTGGATAGATCCCATCTGGCCTCATAGACTTGTGTGTGTCTAAGTGGTGTAGCAGGTCATGAGCCCCTTCCCCCTGGATTATGGGGCTTCATTCTGCTCCCCATCATCATCATCTAGATATATGCAACATAACTGCCAAATTAATTCCTTGAAGACAGAAAGTTGCTACAGTAATCACTGGTACAGGACAAGAAAGAGGAATCAAGTCTAGTAATTCCTGTAAGCTTTTGGAACTTTTTTTTTTTTTAAATAAACAGTCTTCTTCAGGGAAGACATCTCAAACAAAAAATGTCCAACAAATCCTCTATATACAAACCACCAGTAGAGGTTTTGGTTTGGGAATTGCACAAAGCAGGAAGTACAATTCTGGAACTAGAACATATTCCAGCTATTTCAAACAGCATGTACAGCAAGCTGTAATATCCAATCCCATGTCCTCCTCGTACTATGTGTCAATACCTGATACTACAGGGAAAACATGAATTAATTACAATGCTTGGAGACTTATCTAATGGCCACTTCAGACATTTCTTTAAATTTATGTTGTTGCCACAAGTTTGAAAGAGAGAAGCAAAACAAAGCCAATGGAATAGAACAATTTTTATCAGACCTCTACACCTCTACAGTTACTCAACTTGATTAGTCTGTGAAATGTATTAGTTTCTTAGCACAAAACAAGATGACATCATCGGTTTTCCTATTTCCCATAGCCATCCTTTTTCCCAGTCACTCTCAAAGCTTAAGACAGCAGAATTTTTTTCCCTACCTCTGGGTGTGTAGCTGATCCAACAGAGGCCAGAAGATCCAGCATCGCGAGCATAGCACCAGGGTGGATAACAACCGCATCAGAGCTTTGTATGGATGTGAGTCCTGTTTGGAGTTTCACATCAGCTATGTTTTTCTGAGAGCAAACAGGAGGTGTTGAAACAGAATGATATGCGTGCCTGCAGGACAGAAAACATCCCATGGTTACAAAACCCATCTCTTATAAGCTTTGCATTTTTCAAACAGCTGTAAAGTTGAACCAGCCTATAGATGTTACTCCCCTGTCCTTTCTCTTCCCTCAGACAGACCAAGCGCTTTCCTCTTCTCAAACCTGTTGGACATGTTTCCCCAAACACAACCTGGAAGGCTCTCAATTTCTCGACTATGCTTGAATTCAGAAGTCTTTTCCCCACATGCTACGCAGTTTGAAGAACTTAAAGGTTGCCTTTATCACCTCCTTCTTTTCATTCTAGTTGCAATGGCAGCACACAGCAACAGCAGCACGCAAGCTACTACTGCTTCTGTTTTGGGGGACAAATTCAGCTTTGAATATGTCTCTCCCCATTGGCTTTTCATTAACAACTGATTATAAAATGAGCTATCACAAAAGTCTTGGCAATCTCTAATTAGCCTACAGGAAAGAAAGTTGGTCTCGGTGTACACTTGTGCCAGCAGTCCATATGGTCTCAGCCTTTCCATGATTACTACAGCAATTCAGTTTTACATTAAGCTGCTTTAGTCTGATCCAGGGAAAAAAAATCTGCCCAAATCAGTTTTTCTAGTGTTTTTACAAACTCTCTAATGATCAATTTCCTAAAGTTCTCTAGCAGACTCACTAACTGAAATGTCTGGCAGGTAGAGGAAGGGTACTTACACTTTTTTTTTTTTTTTTTTTTTTACTTTTGTCTCTTTTAAAATTAAATGGAATTAAGAACAGCTGAACAACTGGTAATACTATCATAGAGAGATGTTATCTCAACCCTTTTCTCTGTCTTAATGCAGAAATTGAAACACGGGCAATTGTTTCTCATGCATCCTAACAGCACTGCTCTTCATCTGAAGGAGAAAACTGCTACCTCTTCCCAGTGTCACCTTGAGCGTATTTTTGTATTTAAATTTGTATTTAAGAATGCTCTTTAGTCTAGTGAAATTCCACTCCCCAAGACATTCTTGAAGATCAAGCTTCCGTCCACTTTTAAGCACAAATTTTACTTCTAAGCGTCCTGATCTGCACTATCACATTCACCTCATTAGGTAAACTGTGAGGTTATAACATGGTAGTACAGGGAGAACCACTGCTCAGTATGATTCATGAACAAGCATGTGATCCTGGCCTCAAACGGCCTGGATTTCAACATTAGATACAACAAACTGAAATGGGGATACAGTCAAGACTAGGCAATTCGCATTTCTGTTAGCAATTTAAGTCAAAGTTATGTTCTGCAAGGATATATTACTGAAAGTTTTTCACAGAATTTTAATACACGTTCTATATTTAGTTTTTCCATATAAGGAGTACTTGTATCAAAGCAATGAAAAAAACCCAACATCAGGTCAAAAAGATTTCACTAGGCAGGTAAAAGAAAATAGATCCTACAAAATCCTGCCAAAGTATTCATCAAATGTTACCGGTCTATGGGTCAGTACAGAACCTGCAATAAATTGAGGCATGCTTATACATTCTTTATATGATCCCTTTAAGGGAAAAGAAAGGAAGAAGTGGACAAAGGAAAAAGGCAGCGTGTGAAGACGACATATAGATTTGTCTAATTTAACAAAAAATAAACCTGAAGAAAAAAAAAAATCAAACTTAAGTTATATAATTAAGTACAACTCTTGATGAGAATTATAATACCATTTTCATCTGGAAAGAAGTAAGTTAAGATTTATAGCAGATAAACCCTCTGCATAACATTCCCCAAGACCAATCACCATCCAAACTTTGTATAAACAATGTCTAAAAGTATTTTAAAGTCAAAGTTACATTCTATTCTCTACTTCACAGTGTCAGGCCCAAAGCATCCTCAAAAAAACAAAACTAAAAAAAACTAAAAACCAACCCACAAAAAAACCCCACCCTGTCAAGGTAAGGTTTTTTCTGCCAAAATTTACAGCAATCAAACAACTGGCAAAGCTGTAGCTCTTGATTCAAATTATAGAGGAGGGGTGAAAGAACAACGTATTCCAGGTAACAGGGAGAACAGCTACGTACTGCCATCCCAATGCACGTGCTGGAGGAATCCTACCTACTCTGTTTACATAAAGTATAACACTTGGAGGGCACTACCCTTCAGGGAAATACAGATTTGAGAAGTGGCAGACATGTCAGAGAGAGAATATCAGCCTATGTATCCAGAACCATTCTAGATCGTTTGCATCAAAACCAGAACCGTATTATTTTTGTTTATAAGAATTATTTGTGTACATAGCATCTGCTTGCTCTTTTAGTGAAACAACACAGAGCTCTTGCTCAGGCACCTGTCTTACAAGTCCAAAGGCAGAAAATCAGGCCACAGTAACAAGAGAGATCCCAGGGAAGCGAAGTAAAGGAGACAGAAAACAGTAAGAGAAGAGCAAACACTTCTCTCAGAAGAGTCAGCTTCAACAGAAAATGACTGTATCTGACGTTTAAAAAGAGAACAAAAAAGAAAATCTAGCAATATTGGACTAAAAATCCCAAGTTGCTTGCTTTTGAAAGTAGGAAGATCCCAGCTACTGGCACTGAATTCACTAGGAATGACAAACACTATGCTGAACAACCGTGAGAAAGCAGACAGCTGCTCAAACAGACTTGTTGAAAAGCCGAGCCCTGTCTGTTTTTTACTTGAAAACACGTTTTTACAGAAAGGATCTGAAAAGTCACACAGGCCAAGCATGATCATTTTTTCCATCCACTTTTGCCTTGAGTCTTATACATCTTGTTATCACCCAAAGGCCTTTTTTGTTTGTGAAGATCCATGTCAAACACACTCCCTTACCTCAGCAAGTACCCCCATTACTATACAGTAATTACCTGAATTGCCCGAAGCACCCCACAGGGATACTGACTTTTCAAGCTATCCAATCTTTACCTAGCCTTACATGACACGGTTTTCGAATATCTGCTTGCATTTTCAGTACTAAAAAAAACAAAGGAAGCCTAACATAGCTATTCATATATACATATATTTATATTTTAATTACCAGGCTGCATCAACTACCCATCTGGCACTCTTTCATTCATTACACCCTGGAATCAGCTCCTGTTTGGCAGGCATCACACGTGTTCTGCTGCAAGCTTTCGCATACCTGTGCATTTGAGTAACTCAGTGAACCTGAGCAGCCATGCCAGTTACACTTGGGAGAACAGCAAGGTGTAGTACAGGAAAGAGCACACCATAATGCTAGAGGTTAATATCAGGGCCAAAGCCATAAAAAGCCTCCACAGGAAACGCTGCTTTCTTTCAAGTTTCTTCAGAGTAAATGAGAGGGAAAGGAGTTTGGCAGCTAAGGTTTTTTTCTCTGTGAACTGCAGCTGCTACGTTTGTCCCTAAATGCCTCCGTGTTAGAAAAGAAAGGAAATAAGAGCCTAAGAGGTTCTGGATTATCAGGAAAGTGGTCTTGTTCAAGCCAGACCCTTCAGAATACCCAGGTATGACTTGGGTAACATCATTCAGCAAGACAGAAAAAGGCTTCTCTTTACTAACCTGCTCGAGTACAAACATCTCCTTTCAAGGCAGTTTGCAAAAGCAGCTTTTGTTGTTTCCCTTTGCAAATATTTTACATTCCAAACATGAAACTTGATGGCATATTTTAAGCCAAACACCAAGAAAAAATGACCTTATCTTCCACAAGTGGCACCTGCACCTCATTTTTCAAATGTCTTTTTAGCCTTCAAAAGCAAATTTCTGCCAAACCTGCATCTTCAGAGAACGAACGTTTGCCCCCTTCCTTGGGGACTCCGGGGAAAAATCTCCTTTTCATCATTTGCACAGGCCTGTAAGTCACACTGTTGTTGAATCAGTCAACTTTTTTTTTTTTTTGAGAAAAAATAATCTACCTACACTAAGATGCATAAGAAAAGACAGCAGCTTGGGTGGGGGCAGGGGGGGAGTGGGTGCTAAGATTTCTGAATAGTGCCATTCGTGCTTTCTTTCCAAACCTTTTAATTTAGCATGCCTCTACATCACTTTGCAGTCACGAACCAACAGGTTCATTCTTTAGTTTTTATCATGTACAATTACTAACAAATGAGCACCTTACCAAGCCATCCACCTTCCTACTGAAAGTATCTTTTCTTGAAAAGTAAGTCAAGAAAAAAGAAATACTGCTGTATTAATTGATCTACTAGCACAGTCTGAACTTCTTTGAATTGCTCCTGAGAGCGTCATTTATACCTCCCTTAGATCATTTTTTTATACTAGACCTTATTTGTTTTTGAATGACGAACTTAACTTTGAAGTGCCTCAGGAGTCTGGAGACATCTCTAATCCCACGCATTAGCATCTCTACCTAGGATTCACTAGGAAACACCTTTGCATTGAGTTTATCCAGTAAATACGCAAGTGAAAATGCACACCTCAAAAAAAAAAAAAAAGCAACTTGAGAGAAAAAAACCAACCAACCAAACAAGAACTAAGAAACACAACAGTGAGAGAGAAATCAGAAGAGAGATTAACTTCTCTTTAAAGGGTCAGTACCTTTTCCTGGACAAAGCTGGCGTACCCCAGGGAGAGGGGAGAGAAGTCTCATTTGTCAGGCAAGGAGGGATCTGTTCTGCACGACTACAGACAAAACAGACAGGGGTAGGACAGAGAGGTTAGAGAAGAAACCAGAGGCCATAAGCTCGTTAGTTTTACAAAAGTGCCAATAAAATTGTTACTAGGATCCATTCTTCAGAAACAACATGGATGACATGACAAAGGACACTACTGAATAACACGCATCAGGTAAACACACGGACATGCAAAGCATATACTTGTTTTATGGTATGACTCTGCAGTGCTTGTTCATCACTCCACAGAGGTTTATCGATATGACCATGCTAGCAGAACAGTACATCCTTCAATGTTAAACAGTGGAAATTGACAGAGGAAAGTAAAGCCTGAGGGAATTAAGTATAACCAACACAGGTAAGAAATAAAATCAATGTAAACTTTACAAAGAATTATCATCAGCAACTTTAAGAAACAAGGGAGAATGCAGTCACCGAAGATGACAGAAAAAAAAAAAAAAAAGAACTTAATGATGGGATTTACTTACCCCATTGATTCCTCATACTGAACTGTTAGCTAGTGTTCTAACTTCTACAGTACATGCAACAGATTCTTAACACACATTTTCCTCCCCCTATGTAAATGGTTTAATGATACTTCAAAACGAGATCAGGTAAATTGATTTGTGTACTTGGCTTTTGGGTTTGTTTTTTTCGAGTTGGGTGGGGGGATGTTTGTTTTTAAACAAGATAAAAACATTTGCTGCCTTGGAGGCAAAATTTTCACTAACAAAAACATGATTTATACTTTACTAGTCACTTAGTTTAAGAAAGCCTGACCAGCTGGCAGCTCTATTAACATCTCAACATACACAGACATACCTTCAACACTTGGAAAATCAGACCATGTGTTTGACTAACGAGGTGGCCCGTCTTAGAAAAACAGGGTCACATGCATTAAGTAACTGGGGTGCAGCAGCTCCAAGGTCCCAGATACGAAGCTTAGGTCTGTGGTTTACTTTTTCGTACCTTAAATTATGCGTAACAACTACTTTCAGACAAGCCGATCTTCAACACCTCAGTAAGTTTTGCTGTCATTTTGAATCAACTTTAAGACTTCACTGTTCATTTCAAATCTCAAGTATAATTTAAGTATAGTTTAAGTTCAAGTTGTTTAACTCTAGGAGTGTCTCAGTTAAATTTAAAAACCAATAATTTACAGACTAGCTAGAATTTTAAAGAACATGCCAATCCATCTAAACCACCTCTTAGCCTGGAGAAAAGGAGGCTCAGGGAAGACCTTATCACGCTCTACAACTGTGTGAAAGGAGGTTGTAGCGAGGTGGATGTTGGTCTCCATTCCCAAGCAGCAAGTGATATAACAAGAGGAAATGGCCTCAAGCAGCACCAGGGAAGTTTAGATGGGGTATTAGGAAAAATTTCTTCACCAAAAGGATTGTCAAGCATTGGAACAGGCTGCCCAGGGAGGTTGTTTAGTGACCATCCCTGGAGGTATTTAAAAGATGTGTAGGTGTGCTGCTTAGGGACATGGTTTAGTGGTGGACTTAACAGTGTTAGGTTTACAGTTGGACTCCGTAACCTTAAAAGCCTCTTCCAATCTAAATGATTCTATGATTCTAAAGTCATCATGATATTATCTAAGTACTTGAAGTCCTGTATCAAAGGAAACATGAACTTAAGATGTCATGTTCAACAACCAATTTTTCATTTGACTTGACAAAAGCCTAAAAATCTAGTAATTCTGTATGATAAAGCAACCTGACAGTCTGACTATCAACCAACAGGTTGCTTCAACACATCATATATAACCATAAACTGACAGCTCTATGTTCATTGCTGCCATGACAAAAACATTCAACATCAGAGATAACACTGCATACCCTGGAGAACACCAGCAAGCTAAGTCAATATTTGGTCAGATGCTGGCACCTTATATTCCTCTCACTGGAGTGAAGGAATGAAGAAATAGATTAAAATGAAATACAAAAGCTTGCAGTGAACATATCTGAAGAAAACTATTTTGGGGAACACTGGGGTGGGAAGTAGGGAGAAAAAAAAAAAGGCAAAGTTCGTACCTGTCAAAAGAATCTGTTGCTACTTTGTAGAGGTAAATAAAAAGTTTACTGCAGTGTCTTAGCATAGGTGACACAGAATCCAGGGATATTAGGTCATCCTCCAGAAGTCTTTGAAACAGTTGTGTATTTGAAGGGAAGACATTCAAGGGACTTATTTTTCTCAAGTCTGAGAAGCAGCCAAGTAATCGAACAGCATCTGCCAGTTTTTCATACTGGATCTCTGTTTTGAAGAAATGAGAGTTGGCTGGCTCGTAGCGCATTGCTGCAGTCAATGTGCAGAACACAGTGTGAAGCAGTTCAAACACTTGATTCTGGTTTACTTTCTCCCAGCCATTCTTAGGCGGCGAGCACAAAGATCTTTCCATAGCAACAAGTAAAGATGTGACATACACAAATCCACCAACTTTTCTAAAAACAGTTCTTGTGCGGTGACTTTCTCTCAGCACCGAGAGTAGGGCCTATGGACAAAACAAACAATCAAAACAAAGAAGGAAAAAAAGCAGCAGCATTACAAACAGCATGAAAAAAAGGTAGGAATGTTTTTGTTTATATCCTAGCAAAAGCCTCATGTCATCTGTCAGAATTTGGTAATGCTTTAAGCCTCCAAAGATCAAGTTTGTACTGCAAGAGTCCCCATCCTTAAAAGCTTACAAAATAAAAAGAGTGTGGGAAAAAGTAAAGCGTTGCTCCTAATTTAGAAATAAGATACTGGGATAAATGAACCTGCCAACAAAAAAGACTTGACCAAGCCTAGAACAGAACCCAAAATCCCCTTAGTGATAAGGCAGCAAATCTAACTATTAGAAAGGAATCTACTCTGTCATCATACTTCACAAACAATTTCAAACAAGAGCGGGTAAACAACTGCCTGTAGCAATGACAAATCTAAACCTTGGAGCATCCTAACACAGGTCTCACAGAAATCTACAATGCATAAGCACCTGGCTACAACAGCACTCAAAGATAACAGCAGCAGCAGCAAAGAATTAGCCCAAAAAACCCACTGAGTTTTGGCCTTCCTCTACAATGAGATCCATAAGTCTCTGAATTGAGTGAAACTTGATTTTAAGAGTTACTGTTCAAAAATAAGCCTGAAAGAGAAACAAAAATGGATAAAACCTTACCTGCTGAA
>NW_010565319.1:113360-150375 GCF_000687285.1 Phaethon lepturus
AACAGTGTAAACTACATGAATCTAGGTACTAGAGAATAATACTCATTTATCTGTGAAATCAGAGGGTGGGGAAGCCCATCCACCCAAACAAAAGCAAACAAAAAAACCAGCTGTCATGGGAAGTTTGACCCATGTATGAAAACAGAATGTAGAAGAAAAAGTCTCTTTACATGAAGCATCACAAACAGAAAAATGCTACTGATACAGAAAAATAGGCTAGGGGGCAGGAGGAATCTTTTATGATCAAGAGTTTACTTCTTCAGAATCATGTGGGGTTGTTTTTTTTTAAGCACTCAGAAGATGGGTAGTGAAATAGTTAGACTGTCATTCCTTTGAAGGCAGTATCTTAATCCCTGCCAAACCTGGATAAATGGTAAGGGACACATCCCTGCAACATTCTGGGCTGTTAGTTCCATAACCAAAACTTCTGAAAACAGCACCGATGGAAGACAAATACAACAGATCACATGAAGGGCAGAAACCCTGACTTTGGATGTTAAATCCAGTGAGGAACTGCAATATCCTTTCTCTCCCCTTAAGTATTGTGAGTGAGACATGCTCAAAAATGACTGAAGACCTTGATAGACAAAATATATCAAATGAATTTTTTTATTCCTAGCTCTCCTTTCTGTCTTTTGAAATAATACGAAGCTGCTCATCCCCCAGAGAAATATTACAGCTCCTTTTAACAGAGATGAACCTAGACGTTAGAGTTCTTTCCATTAAGACTTAATTTACTTATTACTACTTGCCTTAGCTTTTCTACCCTAAAATAACAGTATTATGTCAATTTACCAAAATCACATTAGCTATTCTGAGAAGAAATTGTGGGTCTAGACTAGCAGCCAAAAACCCTGATATGACAGAACAGATGAAAGTCTTCTCTCTTCCTCCTCCACTCGCAGCTTTACTTTCCTACCTTTCCACCATTTTGCTTAAGCAAGTTCTTTGACTTTATCTTTTACTATGGTCACTACAATTTACATTTAGATTAACTAATTCAGCATTTATAACTACTAAATTAGCAAAATAAAGTAGGTCTGCCACAGGTAAATGCAAGTCAGCACTGAAAATAAACTTACATGTTACATGCTTGCTTTTTCCCCCCCATGTATTCTCATTATTTTTAACTGAATAATACTCCACCAGGGAAGATTGTCATAACTGTAGAACCTCATTTCCTATCCACTGAGGCTGATTACAAGTGATGATGCTAAAAACACATACCTACTAGCCTTCATCTCTGATTCTGAAACCTGCTATGGATGGATGGAAGAACACAAAACCCATGCATCAAGTATACACATTTCAACTCCAGAGATAATCCACATTCAGTAACTAAATACCATCCATCCAATCCAATCCCCTTCTGTGTTTCCTTTTTTAAAAAAGAAGTGGCTTAGGAGCAAGAGTCCTGAGCGGTATATCATTTACCCTTAAGATGTCCGTTTTCAGCTGCAGTTCCGTAGGTGGAGCCGAGTGCATCAGTCCCAACAAAGTGCCCATATCATCTTCTCCACTAGGTGATAACACCAACTGCTGGATGATCATCAGTGCATGCTGTCGGCACTGGGGATACTTTACTATGTTGTGCACGCATCTTGCACCACCAAATTCCCTGAAAATACCTACTCAAAGGGAGGAGCAGGGATAAGTCAATAAGGAGTATGAGAAATAAAATCAGTAACAAATAATGACAACAACAAAACATGAAAGGTGTTTATTTTCATTTCTGCAGATTGTATGGCAGGGTTTTAGCCCTATGGATGTTTAATGACTTACTACTATTTTTCCTCTCCTACCACAAATAAATATAGAACCTGAACAATATTCTCCCGACAATATTTCTCACTGAAGGTGTTGAGTACAAGGATGCAGGTCAGTTCTTGCAGGCAGTAGTTGAAGATGTCCCTGCTCATTGCAGGGGGATTGGTCTCAATGACCTTTAAAGGTCCCTTCCAACCCAAACTATTCTATGATTCTAAGAATTTCCTCAGTAATTCTGTTACTCCAACAGTAGTTATTCTTTTCATGCTAGAGCTTAAAGAGTCACAAGATGAAACAAATTAAAAAATATAGCAAACCCTCCATCTTTAGTGAAGACTTTATGCTGTTTTGGTTACGGGATAGTGTTTATATTATGTTTAGTTCATTGCCAAGCTAGTTCTGGACAAGAGGAGCAAACTAGGAGTAATGGTTGAGAAGTGATTTGGTCTATCTACAAGGTTTGTAAGATTCTGCAGAACTTTTCTTGTGGCAAGACCTATCTCTGTAGAGATAAATCTTAAGTCAAATAATGGTTCTCAAGCTGGACACTCAGAAGAACACATGTGCAATATTAACTGAAAATTAAATGAAAACTGATTCTGAAAACATCATAAAAACCAGACTGGAATATATATGGCGCATATAACATGATTAGTACAGTGTCAGCACCTACAGTACTGCCCTATACTGATTACTGAAAACAGAGTAGCGAAATGGATCAATGCTGCATTACTGCACCATCCTCCTTGTGACCATAAACTAAAAGAGCAGTTTAAATGACCAAGTTCAGGATTAACAAGCTAGTCAGGACAACTCTAATGTACATATACAAACCTTAGTCCCACTATCCATTTCCAATTTCCTGCCTCCTGCTTTCTCTGACATTCTTTGGATGAGATATGGACTTGGACAAGGCAAAAGGAGAGGCCCCAGACCCTTAGACAGTTAAACTGGTTGCATCCCTTTACAGGCAAAGTACATCTCAGTGGTCAGGTCTCTTGTTTTCAACGAGACTGAAGTAACATTTTATATTTCTCCCACTCTCAGTCTAGATTCTTGACTACCCAGTGAACTTGTCTGGGTCTGGACACTCAAATTTCTTGTTTTAAATTTGGTTATCAGTTATGCAATATGCAGGAATCCTTATCACAGATACTGGTTTAAGATCTGAAACCAAGCTTTCAGTGTAGTATGAAGCACTGCAAGGCTGTATAATACCTATTTATGTGTCTCTGTGATGACCTAAAACCTCTGCTGGCCTCTGGATACAGTGCCACACATGCTGCACAGACAGCAACCACAACTTCTTTGAGAAATGGTTTCTTAACTTCTTCTGTACAGCTCTGTCATACTCCTGATCTTGGAGAGCTACTAATGAAACGAGGTCCTTGAACAATCCAGGAGTCCTCAGAAACAACACCTGTTGGGTCATCCAACAGTCCTGAAGCATTTTACGCTTACGCTCTATTGTTTCTCTGGTGCATACTCAGACATTAACTCAGTACCAAGAAGTAGCAACAAGGTACTTCAAGCTTCCTAGGCCGAGGTCGGGAATGCCACTTAGCAGCAGCCAAGGATTTGTCTTAAGTCAGGTGGATGCTACCACAGTTAGATCATATTCATGTCTCACAGGAGCAAGGCTCAGCTACCACAGAGCCCGATGACACACAGGTACATGTAGTCCAATCCTGTGAACCAAGACCTACTGCTTCTAAAATATGAGGCAGTTCCAGTCCTTCAGAGATGTTATCGTCATATACTTACACCACCTTCTCTCGTTCATCCTTAGAAATCAAATAATCCTGAGATTTTTTGGTTCTGGGTTCGATCATGCCCCCCCCCGCCCCATATTTCTCCTTACATGGAAGCCTCCACATGTACCTTTGTGTCACTCCTTGACTTGTTTCTAATTCTGCCTTTTCTTACATGGCAAAACTAAAGCTGAGTGGTAAATGTACAAGTCTCTAATTGATTCATGCAACTAATCTGTAATCTATACCAGTTCCTCTCTAAAACCTCCTTATTTCAGCCTAATTCACTTGCTTCTCAGTTCATCGTTGAACAGCTTCATCTAGCAAATCAAAGATTGTGGTTTTTTCCTTTTCATTGACAGGAGAGGTAGCTTGGTGGACAAAAGGGAAGTGGCAAAGCTGCTGGCAGTGTCATCCAGAGCTTTCTCATAAGCAACCCGACAAAATGGTCTAAATGCAATCATAAAAACACACCTGTTTACAATAAACAGAAACAGTTATCACCCTTTCTCAATCTGTTATTTCAAGCTCTCAGAGACAGCTTTTACTATGAAATACACATACTGTCTATTTTGATGTCACGAAGCCGTGGCTAATGACGCATAATATAAACCTGCCTGATTTAGAAAAGGACACTCATAACAGAGCCCGATTTATATGTACTGACTGGGAATATGGCTTTAAAAATTAAAAGCCATCTTTCACTAAAGACACAAGCATTATTAATCACATTTAAGTAGACGTGACTGCCAACAGCAAACTACATGCCTAATTATATGCTTAAATTTTTTATATGCCACCTGTGTTACCACACCTGCTACAAATTATTATAGCATTGGTGGAGAGTGATGGGGTGTGGTGGTTGCCTTCAGGTAAACAACAGCAAAGAAACTCAAGTTAAAAAGAAACACTATCTTGTACTCCTTTATTATTTGTGCTCTAGTTTATGCTGCCTATTCTCTCATCTGGAAAAACTCAGCAAGAGAAAAAGTGTATTTCAGTGTGTTTCATTACTTGCCCGAAGACAGAAAGTCAAGACTACTTTGCTTTCAGGCATGACTTTCTGAGTTGCTTTTTAATAAATATTTTGACAGTGGTCTCTCTACTTACCTGCATTTGTGTTTGATCCTTGTAATAGTACTGTCAAGGTCTCCATAACCAATAAAGCCAGCTGCTTTTGGTCCTCAAATGAACTGTTTCTTGAATCCCCTAAAAAAACAATTTCAGAAGCCAAAGACATTGTGAAAATCACTCTCTTCTAAGATGCTTCTTGGTACTTTCCACCAACACTTCTATTTTCTTTGCTTCCCCAGAGAACATGCAACCTAACCATATTCCAAAGCAAATTAAGATTTAGTCTACACATGCATTCCTGGGAAACCTTAACTACAAATCAATCAAAAAGTGAATTTATAAGGACAAGGATTTAAGAAGAAGCTTTTGAGCACTGTGAGCTCAGTGGCTGACACTGCAGCTGTATGTGTAGTTTCACATCCCCAACTGTTGTTTCTTGAACCAAACAACAGTTGAAGACTTAACAGGATCTATTCTTGTTCAGTATTCAGTACTTGAAAAGGGTAATTCCACGCAAAATCAGAAAACTACATACACATAATTACAGTAAATGTGTTGATGATTTAACAGGTATAACAGACAAACCAACACTGCAAGTGGCATCTTAAACACAGATTAACACTCCAGAAGAAAACCACTTTTTCTAAACAATTCTAATAAGAAGCAAGTCACAACACAAGGCCATGTGCACCCAGGTAGCACCCTAATCAGATGGAAGCTTGGTTCATTTATTTAGAAGAACATTAGAATTGATGTGTTTTTCAATGGAGTTGCTTACAATAAAGCTTTCTAACTCTAATCAACAGCTACCACTCACTAATGAAGCTTCAGACAATATACCCAGGTGAAATGTCCAACAATTATGATTAAAAAGTGTCATTGATGCACACTAGCTTGATTGTAGTTTGAATAAAGAATGTTAAAAAAAAATCCGTGTGTGTATGTACATATGCACATAGGGCACTTGGCAGCACCTGCTTCACAGGCTAAGTGGCAAGGTAGCTTATCTCTGAGATGTTCAATTCTAGAGATAACTTTTTTTAAAAAAAAACACTCTTAGAAAAATGTAGAATCATGGAATCATTTTGGTTGGAAAAGAACCATAAGATCATAAAATCCAACCATTAACCTAACACTGCCAAATCCACCACTAAACCATAGAATCATAGAATGTTTGTGTTGGAAGGGACCTTTAAAGATCATCTAGTCCAAGCCCCCAGAAATGAGCTGGGACATCTTCAACTAGATCAGGTTGCTCAGAGCCCCATCCAACCTGGCATTGAATGTTTCCAGGGATGGGGCATCTACCACCTCTGGGCAACCTGTGCCAAGGTTTCACCACCCTTGTGAAAAATTTCTTCCTTATATCTAGTCTGAATCTGCCTTCTTTTAGTTTAAAACTGTTACCCCTTGTCCTATTGCAATAGGTGCTGCTAAAAAGTCTGTCCCCATCTTTCTCATAAGACCCCTTTAAGTACTGGAAGGCTGCAGTAAGGTCTCCCCAGAGCCTTCTCTTCTCCAGGCTGTGAACAACCCCAACTCTCTCAGCCTATCCTCATAGGAGAGGTGCTCCACCCCTTTGATCATTTTTGTGGCCCTCCTCCGGACCCACTCCAACAGGTCCATGTCTTTCCTGTGCGCTGAGGGCTCCAGAGCTGGACGCAGGACTCCAGGTGGGGTCTCACTAGAGCAAGGCAGAGAGGCAGAATCACCTCCCTTGATTTGCTGGCCACGCTTCTTTTGGTGCAGTCCAGGATACAGTTGGCCTTCTGGGCTGCGAGTGCACATTGCCAGCTCCTGTCCAGCTTTTCATCCACCAGTAGCCCCGAGTCCTTCTTGGCAGGGCTGCTCTCAGTCCTTTCATCCCCAGCCTGTACTGATACCGGGGGTAGTGAAGGGGCCCAGAACTGAACACAGGATTCAAGGTATGGCCTCACCACTGCTGAGTACAGGGGGATGACCACTTCCCTACTCCTGCTGGCCACACTATTTCTGATACAAGCCATGATGCTATTGGCCTTCTTGGCTCATAATCAGCTGGCTGTCGACCAGCACCCCCAGGTCCTTTTCCACCAGGCAGCTCTCCAGCCACTCTTCCCCAGGCCTGTAGTGTTGCATGGGGTTGTTGTGACCCAAGTGCAGGACCCAGCACCAAGCCTTGTTGAACCTCATACAGTTGGCATCGGCCCATCGATACAGCCTGTCCAGATCCCTCTGCCAAGTCTTCCTTCCCTCAAGTAGATCACCTAACACTCCCACCCAACTTGGTGTCATCTGCAAACTTACTGAGGGTGCAATTGATCTCACTCAGATCATTGAGAAATATATTACACCGAACAAACTAGTAGACCCAACTTACAAAAAGAAGTCTGCAAACTTGAATATGTACTCCTATTAAGAGCTCAGAGATGCATACTATAGTATTTTTTTCAAAACTGGAGCTAATGCAATGAAATGCACAAGTACCTCTTGTGAGGAAGAGTATAGATACTATGTATTGCTCCTTCACTTGCTGTTTTCATATTAAGTAACAAATATTAAACCAATACATCAAAAAAAAATTTAAAAAGGAAAATATGAACTCCTACTATTTTGCCTTCATACAGCATCTTTCATTTAAGCTTGCCTCAGGCTTCTTGCAAGACATTAAGAGAGAAACAATTCCAATGAGCTTTTAAGATGGCACAGCAGCTCCTGGCAGAACTCAGCCCTTGAAATACATGTTCAGGCTCTCTTGTTCCTCCTCTTAAGTGCTAGCCTTCACCATTTTCAGCCAAAAGAAGACATGTATTAGTAAAATGGAAGAGTACACTCTACCTTGATCGTTCAGTGCCTGAGTGGGATCTTTAAGAAGTGCTGCATATTTATGAAGAAGATTTACCATCACCTCCAGAAGTCCCACTTCCCTGAAGACATCCTTAAAGATGTAGTCATGACGGGTGAACTTAAGGAGTGTCTTCATGGCAATGATGCTACACTGAAAAGAAGTGCTGGATTTTAAAAGGATGCTCACACTGATCAGTTCTTTACAGGGTATGTAATTCAAGCTGAAGACAACAAATTCCAGCATCTCAAAGTATTTGGTCTGCACTTCTGGAAGCTTAGGAATTTTCTCTGCAAACTGAGACAATGTGTGCTGTGATTCCAAAATGAAGTAGTTGGCATTGTCCGCCATATAAATATTTGTGATGGCATCAAGGATGATTTGTGCTAGATAGTTGGTTTTTGCTCTCAAAAATGCATTCTGGAGGACTGAAAATGCTTGAATATTCCTCACACTGTGACCTAAATCAGGAAACAAAGTGGGATGGGAGGAAAAAGGAAAAAGAACGTTCTTAATTGTCATAAACAATGAGTGCAATTATTAATAATGATCCATGCATTTTAATAAGTGTGAATAAAATAACAGTATATGTCACATACAATAAAAAAATTTATTAAAACTGACTTTTCAAAACAGCCTCTGCACTATCACTTACATTGCAAATCGTACAACCTACTGTTCATTAAGATGGCAGCTTCACCTTTGAAAGTAAGTGATTACAAAAGCAGCTAAATGAAAAATGACTTCTTTAAAATAGGCAAGTAAGCTGACCTATTGTTAAAATGTGCAATGGGATATAGTTTGAGACAAAACAAAGCCTGACTGTCATCTACCCAGGCTGTAAGAAAACTCATTACAGCAACAGTAACATGTTCTGTATTCCATAATGCAGAATACAACTCTGCCTTCTACAAGTATTGGGCAGGCTAAGTTTAGAGCAACAACCATCTGGATCCCCTCACTCAGAGCAATAAGCAGTAACAAATCCTTGTCAGCCAGGTTCAAAGCTAGACAATGTGCATGGCCTCCAAATTATCCTCTTGCTTCCGCTCTTTGGCAATCATCTGCCAGAAGACAGCTACACATAGAGAAACTCCACAGGGTAGCGCAAGGCCACCAGTTGCCTGCCTTCCATAGAGAGACTACTCTTGCTCAGGTCTGGATTAACTAGCATGAATGACCATACCAGTATCAGAAGGTGGCATGGGGCTGGCTTTCGGAATCAGCCCTGGGAATAAGAAAACTTTGGCAGGGTCCATTACTGTTAATGATTACGGAATTAAAACCAAGGTAAAAAGTTGCAAAGCATAAGGTAGGTATAACATTAGCACACAAAGACTTCACATAGTTAAAAGCTCAGTCAAATTTCTTCTTATAAATACCTTCAAGTTGAATAAAACCTCATTCATTTAGCATCATTTATGAGTGCTCCCTGTGGCCCCCAGAATTTTCTATGGGCAGATATTATTCTTACTCTACTAAAAAGATACCTCAAAGCCAACGTTTTTAACTTCTATAGGAACAGTACAACTCACAGTGGACAAACCCCACCATACAGAAAAATACCAACAATGAAAATAATTTTAAAAAATAAACATTCAAGAGTGAGAACTTGAAACACGTTCTAAACAAAGCATTTAGGATGCTCCAACAATAAAATCTTATTTTCAAAGAAGCTATAAGCAAACTGTTAGCCTGCTTTAAAAACCCTTTCATAAATAAAGAATTCCAATATATTACACCTGCTCTGTGAAATGTTACTCTCTTCATTGTTTATAAACTAAGCTGTCCAATTTAAAAGTAAATTCAATTATCTTCACGTCTAGCCTCACTGCCTTCCCTCCCAGGATCTCCAGAAGGCAACAAGAAACTTCCTTGAAAATTAACACGGAACAATTTCACATACTGGAAAAATACTGATTTTATATTACAGGTCACACTCATTTGTTTCTAAAAGGACACTTTTTACATGCTTTCTGTACAATGAAAAGTGTTGAAAAGGGGATTTAGAGCTTATTAAATGTGACAGGAGCATAGGTAGTGACAGATACAACTGTTTATATTCTAATTTAGTATCAACAGTTGTTCCAGGCAATCAAGCAGATTAATAAATTATCTTTGAGCATTTTGAGGACCCCTGAAGAAACCAAATCTTAACCATCTCTTCAGAGTTCAAGAATTAAAAGGATTTAAATAGAAGCAATTAAGAAAACAAACTAATATGGTCTTCCTAAAAAGACAGCTTGCCTATATAATGAAAAAGCAGGCAAAAAACTTAGAGATGTCATGACAAATACCAGAAAATTAAATAAAAGAATTCCTTTGGAGATTTCAATAGGCCATGGCTCCCTCATGCTGTTGTACCAGAAAAACCAATTAGCTTAAGCAAAAATTAGTATGTTATTATCAAAACATGGAGAAATTAAGCTCTGATTGTGACTATCACCTTATTTCTCTATTTAGTGCAATGGGAAAACAGTTCCCATGAACAATGAACTCTCTCAATACCAGAGAAAGGAAGTCATTGTCCAAGGAACCTAGATACACAAGAGAAACAGTGACAGTAAATCCATTAGCCTATAAATCTGTGAGTCCATATCACAAAAAATTTCCTAATACCCCGGTATTACTAAATCCCATAAAACATTCAAGTAACAAACTAGTTCCACAGTCACTATTAAATTCCAAATTCCTTAGTTACATACAAGACTTACCTGAATTTTAAGTTTATACACAGGATGTGAAAAATAAGTTTATTTTCACAAAACCTTTTGTCCCCTCAGACTTCCTCAACTTTATTTCCCTATCATAATTGACTGTGGCTGCAAGCACACCACAGATTTCACCATTCTGTGAACACTGGTGATGAAACAACAGATTTCAGCTCACAAGTTACACTTGCCTAAGCTGACAAAAGCTAACAAAAAGCAAATTTGGCCAAAAAACCCCAACCAACCAACCAACCAACCAACCAGCATATCAGCCTTTCACATCAGTTTAGTAAGAGCAGCTTAAAACATCATAAATCAAATCAGTGCATCTCTCCATTATGATAATCTCTTAAAATGTCCACATAGAAACTGTCAGCTTTGTAGAGAGAGATGTTTGACTCAGCCTTTAGTTCTCAAAGACAAAAGCCCTACACTTTCTTCTTTGGGTACCAACCCCAAAATAGAACCTTTGAGACCAACAGAACTAAGTATTTGATAAGCAATCTTAGTAAAATAACCTAGACTCAATTGCAAATGGTTTGTGTAGTATACAGCTTCTCTGTATTTTGTTGTTAACATTAAACAAAAAAAAAAACAAAAAACAACACCAGAGGGAGAAAGAAAGCACTCACCTTTTCCTGCAGGCTGTGGGACTGCAAATCCAGGTAGTAAGAAAGGTACTCCAGTAGTAACACCAGCTGGCTTTAATTCATTGACACCATATGTTGTTAAGGAAGTTATCAAATTAACTAAGTCCTTCAAAGCATCCTTAGATTCAGCCTCTTTTGCCTGTTCTAATCTAAAGAAAATACAATAGATCGAGTTAGCAGCACTAGTTTATTTCAACTCAAATCACTTTAACGCAGTATCTCTTCCATTTTACTCTATTAATTCAGAAACCACACTTTTACTGCTCTGTTCCTGCAGTATTTTACATGTTCTCTATTCATATTTCATACTATTAAGTCAGTCAAATATTGGATTTATGAGAGCATACATTTATTTGCCATAGAAATTCACCTCATAAATCTTCCTTTGAACTCAGTAGTCTGCTAAAAAGCAGCACAGACATGAAAATTACTCTTAAAATCCTCTTACAAATATGAAGCCATTGGACAGGAAAATACCTAGATAGTCTGTCATTAAATAAATCTATAATTAACTTGCTAGATTATATCTGCCACTTTGAGAGTTAATATTTTATACTAATGAAACAGGATCTTTGGAGAAGCCTAACAGTTAGAAGCACACAATGAAGCATCTTCATTAGAACTACAGACCCTTACCTTTGAACGCAAGAGGATGGAAGTACTAATATCCCATTCCAACCACTGTTTCCCACCAGCAACACACCATCAGACTGAACCCTAAAAACTGACTCCAAACCCTAAAACAATCCTTACTTTCCTTCTAGTTCACCAAAAATTAAACCATGGTTAATTACTTACTAACTTTACAGTCTCTATAGATCTTTGGAGGAAGCTGGGAACCACAATCTCCTAGCGGCTCATGCAATGTGACCTGTATTTTCCTCCTTGCTGACAAGTGACCATGGGAGCCCTCAGAAGCAGTTCGCTCTGCATCCTTCATCTTCTCAGGCATGTGGCTGAACCTCCTTCAAATAGCCATTACAGAAGCATTTACGTCACCTATTGCCATTCTACTAATCCTCCACATGCCCCGTCCTTTCACATCATCAAGGTGAAATTACATACTCGCTTCTTTGTCCCTCACAGACCTCCTGCAATTCTTGTCACCTTCTTCACACGTCCTTCTGCATTACCATCTCGAAAGCCTTTCTTCTTTGCAGCTTGACACCCCGTGTCAAGATTTCATACCCTCACACAACAGTCATCTCCACAATAGCGCCATAGAGCTGAACAAGCCTCTGTCAGTAGGTTTGAGCCAGAAAAGGTCCAGAGAGAACACATTACTGTTGTTCATCACTAACTGATATATAGGTTTGTCCAAGATGATAGTTTTTTGAAAGAAACTATGTTTTGATTTGAAGATCAAATAAACTAAAACTTACCAAAAAAAGCAAGAGATATGACCATCAAAACAGCAGTTATGTTTTGAACCATCTCCCATCTCCTCTACAATACACAAATTGTTAACAAATACATCACACTTTGGTGTGCACTGTTCACATTATCCCAGGCGTTTCTGCAAGAGTCTTAGCAAGTTTTCTAGAGCCACCGCAGAATGAAGCGAGGATAATGCATTCCTATGCTTTTAACCTTTATTGATGTCAACTGAAGAACCCAGGTGCTCTCCTTTAATCAGACATGCAAACCTCTAGTCTTCCTATACCTCTGCCAGGGATCCCATTTTTTGATTTAAAGGATGAGCAAGTGCAGATGAGTGTTTGTTGAAAACACTTGATCTGCAGGGGATTGCTGTTGTACCTGAAAATGAAATTGCCAATGATGGCGTGTTCCCCTCAAATTCCACCTAAACTCTGGCTGACAGCTTCTGGACAACACCTGAGCTTGAATTACGTTGCTTTGAATGGGAATACATTAGTAATCATAACATACTCAAAAACACCATTTACGCTACAGGAAGAGTAACAATTCTTTAACAGGTGTTTTAGCTTTTGTGTCACTAAAGATAATTTATGAATAATTTTAACCGTGATTAAGAATTTCAAATACCATGTCTATGTCTGGTATCCATTGAAAACAAACAAACAAAAGCCCCAAAACATACTATGTAGTAGAAAATTTAGCTCAAATATTTGAGTGCCAAAACCTAGCATCCTAGCACCCAAAATGAATGGTTTGAATGAGGGAGATAACAACATTAACACTTCTCATTAATGGCTATTATAGCACTGTTTCTAAGCATCTTTGACCAGAGTGTATTTTATAAAGCGTACACTCAGACATAATTTCCCATTTTCTGTCTTGGATTTGTAAAACACACATATATATATTTTATCAGCTAAGCATGCTTCTTCAGAACTTTATATCCAAACAAAGCAACACAGTCTGACCATAGATTTTACACAAATAGAGCAGCACACACTAATTTGCTGACTAAGAAAGAAAAGAATGAGGTTTCTTTCATGGAAAGAAATAAAATCATGGATGGATCATACATCCAAGTTTTGTTTGGGCAGGCATTTTCTTTACCATATTTTGTGATGCATTAGCAGGTTAGCAGCATCTTTAATAAAAATACAAATTAAAAAAATACATCTATACACTGATTCTCTAGTAACATGAGAGTTCTCTCCAGCACTCTTATTAGAGATCATGCACAAAAATGTCTCTTCAATATTATGTAGTATGACTTCAGTATTAAGTTACATCTACATACACGATTTTTCATTATGATAATGTTAAAAAAAAACAAAACACACACTAAAAAACCCCAGCCAAACCCAAAAATCACTAGTTGCAGTGAAAATTTTATTTTTTGAATTCTTTCTAAATTTTTAGTACCAACTGTTTTTAAGCATCTGCTTTCTTAGCACATACAGAAACATTTAGTATTAAAACAATACTGATGAATAACAAGTTAAACACTGCAGTTTCATAGATGGAGAGAAGTACATATTTTCATGTTTTGGTCCTAATATTTTCATTTCATAATAACCTATAATCACTTATTTGTTCAAACCTATTCACCTATTCTTTATTAAGAAATCTTTTCAGACAACACTCAAGAGTGATCCGTCTGCATTCCTTCAAGCACTTTTGCATACCTGAGGAGGAGGTCACACAGGAAATTGTATCCTTGCCATATCCTAAAATCATCCAATAACGTTTGGGATACATCACTGGAGTCTTTGAGAAAACAAGAAAGTCCAGCAAACATCTCAACTATTTCTAGGGGAGAAAGGTCATCAGACTGCTGCATGTTCTGAACACACGTGGACAAACATTCCTTTTCTGAAAAGAATTGCAATTGAGAAATTTAGGATTTTACCAACATTAATCACAGCAAGAAGCATAACTAGTACAAGAATCACAGCAATAACGTAACATTTAACTCTTATCACATAACATTTAGTGTATGTATGTATCACAGAGCACTTGAAGACAAGTGGGATTCTCAAGTGGCTTTGGATCTGAACCCTAACCTCTTTTTGCCAACCCCTTCCTCCCTTTTATGATCTTTACTCTTGTAAGGAAGAGACTGTCTAGACAAATATTGTTTTTTACCTAAAAAGCTTGACCAGATAACTCAGCAGAAGAAAAAGACAAATATGGCAACTGTAGATAATTCTAAAACATCTTTTTTTCTTTTAAAACACAAGGTTATACAAAGCACTGGCTTAAACTGTTACTGATTTTATGTAAAACCCTGCACATAACCCTTTACACCATGTCTTCTTATTGCTACTCCGGTTAGCATTTCTTTGGCTGACATATTTGCTTGCCCAATAAATCCTGATCAAAGAGAGACAGCTGCTCTCGTTCTGCACACCTCTCATGCACAGTTCATTGGTCAGATGCAAAAAGTTTTCCCCAATCTATAGTCAGATTTTAGGTTGTAGTCCTGTTTTAAAGATGCTCCCTTCAGGTATCTGCTATTTTTACTTCACAGCATGGACGAGACAAGTGCAAATCTTTCTAGCTAGACTGATAACAAAATCTCCCAGAGATGAAATCAAAGCATGAGATAGTGCAAAGCTGCTCCTTTGCATAAGGTAACACGTCTTAACTTTTCCTGAACATGAGATGAGCCTCTTAAGGCAAGTTTATTTTTTTTTTTATAAACAAGTGAGAGGGAGTGCTGACTTGTTTTCTTTTTAAGATTATATTTCAAAGAACCTAGCATATCTTTTGATACTCCAGCCTCGCTCCTCCATGGATCAAGCACATAGAGAAGCGATAATGGTAGCAGCTGAAATACGCCAAACGACACAGTCAAAACTCGGTTATTTTCTTTGTTGAGCTTCAAAATGTTTTCACATATACACATACACCTTCTACACTCATCAAACACCTATCAGAAGACTTTTACAGATGCAGGCAAAATACCTATCACCTTTTAAATCCTATCTGAAAATACTTAACTGATGACTATTCTATGCTTCCAAGCGATACTGTACATTCACATCTTTCTGACTGGAATTGGAAAACATGCTGCTAGCACAAGAAAAAACACAGACTGAAATTTTCTGTGAAGTATGGGGGAGCAGGATGACGTATTTCATAAACTGTCACAATAGTTTTGTGGAGCCTTGTCATTACTTGCTTTCCAGGGTGTGAAGAAACTGTGGGTTTCTTTTTTTCCAGTAGGTGTACATTGCTAAAATGTATGATAAGGATGTTAGTTCACTTCAACAGTCATTCCAATTTAAAAACTACAAATGCTTCCATATGGTCCTACAGTCTAAAAGCCCTAAATATAATATTAGAAACATATTCTATCAAATTTCGTACCTCAAATCCTACATATCTAAACACCCATGCAGTTTTAAATTAATGCAACGTGAGTATTTCATACGCAAAGCTTCTGCCAGGCAGCTAATATCCTCTCCATCACTGGTTTTCACCTCACTTTGCTCTCACAAATTCTTTGCCGTGAACCAGCTTGGCAGCTGCCCTTGCTAAGCAGACCATGACCAGTCCCTTGTAAAGATACATGATGAATAAAGTGCTACCAAAATCTGTAACCAGCTGCAGAAATACCCCTGTATGCTACAGTTTCCATGCCTGAAACAGTCAGGATGCTATTTGTCTCAAAAAAGGACAGGAGATAAAATTGAATGATTCTGGCTGCTTCAGTCATTTGATGGCTTGCAAACTGGATTAAGCCCATGAGATTATTTTATTTTGGCCTTCAGGATGCACAAAACCTGCAATCTGTAAACTGTGTGGCAAGGTAGGGAAGACAAGGGCCTGGCAGATGTAAGGCAGGCTGGCTCAACAGTCAGCAATCTAGTCAGCCAGCCAACAGGGAAAACACAGGGGCTGCAAACCCGTCCAGCCACCAGGATCTTTCCAGCTGTGTCCCAGAAGCTCCACACAACATTGTGGCACAGGCTCTAGGACAGGCTACACTGAGCTTCTCAAGAGCACTGGTACCGACAGACTGCCTCCTTTGGGCAGAGGCTTGGGTCTCAGCCAGGCAAAGGAGAGTCTCCTTGGGCCAGGCCCTAGGGGCAACATCCTTGGGCTGGGGACCCCCCAGGGAAGCTGGGCTGGACCACAGAAGAGGAAGCCAGCTGACTGTTCCAATACACCATCAATAGGCACTTGGAGGTTCACACTCAAGTGTTTGTGCCTATATGCCATGCTCTCTCGAGGACTTCCTAGAACCTCTATTACTCAGGTTTTGCTGTTATCAGGGTATGCCAGCACCCGATGCCCTGGATAATGGAGAGTACATTGCAAATCAGTGGCGGTTGTAACAGTCCGACCCAGCCTCTTCCCGCAAAAGCAAGACATCTGGGAGAAAGAACCCTCTCCCAGCATACCCAAATTAGCTCTCCCTGGTTTACGTAATGCACCAGTATTTACTACACGGGTTTCTAATAGCTCAAACTACGTCAGCAGAACACATGGAGCTGGTTCCTCCTCCTGTGGCTTCCTCAGATGTCTCTGCACTTTTATTGCCAGCTAGAGTGGTACCCAAACAAGCAGCTGTAAACAGGACAGTGCTAGCTTGCCTCATGCCTCTGCGAGGAGCTGCTGCTGCTAAACGCAAACTCAGGACAGAAAACAACTAACTCCCATTAAGAATTAATGCTCGCAGCAAAAGTGACAAACCTATACATCTTCCCAGTGACTACTTTTCAATACAGGCAGTCACTGAAGTTGCTGAAAGCCTTTCCTTTTGGTTAGCATAAACTCTACACCAAGACATGAGGGGAAACTCCATCCTCCAACGTTAACTTGAAATATGGATGAGGCAGACTCAGCTACAAACGCTTCTCTCACTACACAAGTGCTCTGAAATTTTACCTGTGTGTAAATGCCTACATGTCAAAAACAAAAAGCCTGTAAGCTCTCCTTGATCTATTATTTTCATGCCTATTTACTAACTAAGTTTTCTGTTGTTAAAGAACAACAGAAAAAACCCATAAATAATATTGGATAAAGACACATACCATGAATGTATTTCACTACATTGACACTAAGGCCATGACGCGATATGGTCATTAGTACTTCCCCTGCACTCTTCCTCCAAGGCAGATTATAGGGAGGGCACCATGAGGTTATTGCACTGAATAGAAGCTGGAGATCATCCTTTTGAGCCAGTTCTTCCGCCGGGGACACAAAACTGCACAATTTTACTAGGATCTGAAACAGTAAGTCATTAAACATCTATCATTAATACCCTGATCATTGCTACTTTTGTGTAGACATAGCAAAAGGAAAAACATTTTTCCATTTAGCATACACATTAAAAAAAAGGCAATGCGCTGTTTTCCCTTTGCATGTTGCTTCTGTAATTTGAATTAAACACCTGGTTATTCAAGACATGGTTATTTTAAGTCCCAGTTCAGTTTAAAAAGACTAGCAAAAGATTAGCAGCAGAGTTTAAATCTCTTAGGCTGACACAGCATACTTGTATGGATACCAGCTTATTCCATTCTTGGAGAATCTGCCTGTTACATAATTTACAGGTCTAAATGCTGCAGTGGGGCAGAGTCTCTGCAAAGTAAAACTGTTGTGTCCCTTCCTAATGCAGGAGGAAGGCTATTGATGTGTTGTTGGCAGAGCAGCATCCATACCACCTTGGCAAAATGAAAACAGCCAAAACAGTACAGCAGGAAAAGATACAGCAACACTGTAGACCTACCTGGATCTGAATTTCCAGCTTACCTTAACCAAAACAAAATGCAGACAGGCAACCAAATTTACTATGTTGCACTCCCTTTTCTGTATGTTTTGAGGACAACTGATGTCCATGTTTTGTCTTGTGACAAGGCTCCCTCTCAGAAAACTGTAGGAAGCCTGCAAGGCAGTCTGTGTACAGAGTAGGTTTGGAAGCTATCTGAAACCTCACCCATCCCAGACAGCTCATTTGAGAGCACCACCTTACAGCCCTTGAAGAGTGACAGAAAAGATCTGAGCTATAGTATACTGGAGGAGACTCTATGTGGTAACACTGATCATTTCTTAACTCTGTTGACTGAAACACAGCAAAGCATTTTCTGAAAGATAGCTCACAGCACACCATGATTTCTGCTTTGGAAGATAGCCTGTAGTAATAAGACAAAAAGAAAAAAAAAGAGGAAGATGGGTATGTTCTCATACAGTGACTGTTACTGGGCAGACACTGTGGCTAGTAACTGTGGGAACAAGGCTCTGTCTGTATTTTTGTTGCAGGCACCAAAATGCCTCTCAGGTGTTCTACTTCTAAATCTTAACACTGCCTTCAAACCCCTGAAGGATGTGATTGCTGAAAGACCTCCACGGTTCTGCATAAGTGGCTACAATGACGCTACATAGAGATGTGTCCAATTTTCACATGGAAACTAGCAGTATTATCATCAATCCCTTTCTAACAGTAACTGTTAGCTCCTTCTGAAAGTTTCACCAGGAGAATGTATGGGAATTTCTTTGAAAGATCTCCCATTGAAACTTCAGAAAGCAGGAGCAGGTCAGATGGAGTCCTAGTCTCCCTGGGAAATCTGAGGGATTATCGTAATAGTGACCGCAAGCTCAGATGGCTCATTCCCATATTTAAATTATTTAGTTCCATATTCAGGATTTATTTCCATAATTAAAGAGGAAATAGTTAAATTCATTCATAGATTATTATCAATACTAATGGTTTTTACTATGTCTATTTCAATCAGCAAAGGGCAAAGATACCAAAGAGCAGCACCAACTAGATTACAACAGAATGCTAGTCAACATATTGCTCCTTTTAAGCAGCTGCACAAATGAGTTGCATGCATTTTTGTGGAGGAGAGACATGACAATGACAAAAAGCACAGGGGGAGTAGAAATTTAACCTCAATGGTACTTGCAGAAAAATCCATCTTACTGTGAGCCATCAGTTTGCGAAGAATCAAGGAAGATCAAAACCTGGTTCAAGTGAAAAGTTTCTGGACTTTTCTCACATGAAACCATTTCCATTCCTCTTGCAAATTCCATGACCTATTTTACATTTCTTACCTGTACAAAGACTTTCTGTAGTAGCGCTCGGCGCTCTGCGAGAGGTAGTTCATTCTGTGCTCCTCCAACTACCTCAGGCACATGTGGAAGGTCAAAAAACAGATATAGACATTTAACAAGTGTGGAAGGCACTGACATTGTAGTCATGCAGTCCACAGTTTTCTGGGGAAAAAGAAAACAGAGGAAAAAAAAAAACCACAACAGTTCAGCATATCACTATACTCAAAAAGTGATGGTCCTGTAATGCAGTTGACTCAAATGCTGGTTTTTCTTTCTCACACCTTTGGTGAGGTGTCCACGCGGCAGTACAGATTTAACCATATATTCTTGAATGCCTACCTAAACAGTAACCTTAAAAACAGGATCATAATTTATTTACATGACAACAGCATCTAACAGCCACAGTTTGGAGCAGTCACTGCACAGGACAGAAACAAAAACTGACAGTCTCTGCCAACAGAAGCTTACAAGTTAATTACAAGACCTTCAGCCAAGCCCTCATTAGCTATCTATTCTTTGTAGCAGTAGAAACGGGAGTGGGAGGAGGACTATTCAATTCATGCACTCACTTGGCAAGAAGGTATAAGCAGGCATAAGGAGCAGCATAGTAGAAAACATGAAAGCATCAGTGGGAAGAAAAGACAAGTTTGGGGTGGAGGCTGGTGACATACTAAACACAGAGAAGTTGATGTGCTGAATTATAAAGGCAGATTAGAGCAGAAAGAACAAACCACACAGCTGTCCAGTACATTGCCAGCGATTGGCGCTCTGATGGAAGGCAGCACCAAAACCAGAGGCAGCAAAGATTCACAGTATCACCCATTCATCACTGCTGCCAGCTTCACTTTTCACAAGTGCTGCTGCCCTCCTTGAATGGGGAGCCCGAGTTCAAAGTCCAACTGATTTAGGTGCTGTATGTGACATGCATCTCATAGGGCACTAAGCAGCAGCATGCAAGAGAAGCCTCTGGGGAACAATGAAAGTTGCATGCATAATTCAAAAGAACATTAAAAATTAAAGTTCAGAAATGGTGATTTTTTTCAGGCAACCAAAACTACAAGGAGCTAAAGCAGATGTTCTGTGGCAGCATAACAGAAAAATAATCTTAACATAGAAAAGCAGAATATAGTTAAATCTTTTAGGGCGTGTTCATGCAGCTCATTATTGCTTTTGTCTCTCCCACCCCACAATTTATTTTTAGCCTTTCTGTTTAAGACTAACCTGTCCTGATGAAGCTAGTAAATTGATTGTGGTGAGTAGCATCCAACCTCTACTTGCTTCTTCACTTTGATTGACCTCCAGAAACTGGACTATGGCACGACTTGCAGCCTCTGTAGGGGAGCAGTTAAAAAAATGCAGTAAGAATTCAATCTGATAGTCTGCAGAAGGGAACACGTCCTCTCAACAGTCCCGAGCGCTGAGCATGAATTCACCTCTGCAGCACTACTTGAAAAAATGACTAGGCTTAGGCCTACACTCTCCAGACACACATTCCAGTCTTCCACACGCACTTGCCTTTGACACTAGCAAGCCTGCAAAAAGCACACTTTTAGGTCATGCATCATCTTTTAAACCAGCAGATTTCAGTAACATGCAGCTACTTTTGTTTTGAGTATTTTGGCTTTATCAAACACAATAAACTGCTTTCCAAAGACATGAAGTCACCATCACTTAGTAGTCTCAGTGGGAAAAGCTGATATTCCATTTCTGAGAAAAAGCACTGCACTGAAACAACAGTTCGGAGGATAATGTGAAAAACGGGAGGGAAGGAGAGGTGCAGAAAGACAAAAGGGATAAAAAACAGGAACAAAAAGTAAAATTAAGACTAAGATCCCACATTTTTTTGCTGAGAAACATTGGACCAGATGATCCTTGAGGTCCCGTCCAACCTGGTATTCCATGACTTTATGATTCTATTATTTTTTGGAAAATGAAAACGCTAATAACTTATGGCTAATTCTTATGATCCAGGGACAACTTCTGGAATCAGATACTATTCTGTATTAGTCAGAGCCAAAGATAAATATTCAGCCTAGTAAACAAGTTATCAGCCTCAATAAATAAATCAACAGAATAAATAAATCAACAGAAAATGCAATCCTATTTCACTGCTGTCTGAATACACACTTACGTTAAGAAATCTATAATGCCAGTCATGACTATTCTTCATTACCCTTAAGGGAAATCTAAAACCATTTTTCATTAATAACTGTATATCAATCATCTTCACTGCTTTTAGTGTCAGATAGGACAGAAAAGGAGGGTGCTTAATATTGCTTAAAAAAGGCATTACAAAGGAATTAGTAACAGAGGAATAAATCAGCAACTGAAGAAAAATCCGATTTTAATCTTGGTTTGTTTGCTTCATCTGCTGTCAAGATTCCTCAGCGCATACCTGTGAAGGAGTTTGTTGCAAACACATTTTATATGGCAAAGCACTTCTCAAACTTCTAGCATTGACTACACTGAAAAGATAATTTTCTGGAGCACCACTGTATGCTGAGCTGGACTAGTAAACCTACGAAACAAATGATCCTGGAAAATGAAAACAGTTGTTTGCTCTACATTCTTAACACTAACTTTTCCCAGGAGAGGTTACCACCATACAAAGCCAAAGGCATCATCCACTACGGGTACTGGTGAACCAATGTAACAAAAGTCAAGGTGTAAAGAAACACTTATCAACAGCAGGACAGCTGGTAGATCAAGAGAAGTGATCATCCCTCTCCACACAACACTCAGATCATGTGTGGAATGCTGTGTCCAGTTTCGGTCCCAACGCAATACAGGGAAGACAATGACCAACAGGAGTTCAGCCAAGGGCCACCAAGATGTCTGGCGGGCTACAGCACCAACCCTATAGGAGAGGCTGAGCAACCAGGGCTTTCTCAGCCAGGAGAGGGGACAGCCTCAGGGGCACCAAAGAGCAGCCCCAGTGCCCACAGTGCAGGGAGCTATTGAGAAGTCAGAGCCCAGCTTTTCACAGCACTGCATGCTGGAGGGTGAGAGATAACAGGCTTAAATCAAAAGAGGTTCAGACTACATATAAGGAGAAATTTCCCCCCCACCCCGAGGACAGAGATACACTGAAACGGGGCCCAGAGAGGCTGTGCTGTCTCCCACCTTGGAGATTTTCAAGGCACAACAGGATTGAGCCCTGTGCAACCTGATGCCATCTCATAGCTGGTCCAGCTGTGAGCAGGAGGTCAGACAAGAGATGTCATATTATATGATTTTATCACACATGCAAAAAAGTCTATTTGATGTCTCACTCAGGGGGATATCATGTCACCCATGCTGGTGACAGTTTCAATCCCATCCAGTGCAAAGAGGATGTATTTTTTCTAAAGCCTAGAAACCCTAGAAATAATCCTAGAAAAAAGAAAGAGAGAGATTTAAGGTAGAAATCCAGATCTGCTTAATTTGTGCAACGGCTATTTTCCCAGGTTTTTAGTTTGCAGCCTTATTCCCATAACAGGTTTTTGTACAAATCACTGGCTCTTCCAATTATGGTGCTGAAGCGGGGGAAGGCACCTACCAAATCCCTGCATGAGACTGACTGAGATAAAATAAAGCTTGAAATACCAAGGTGAAAGGTAAGGCAATTTTTGAAACTCACACAAATGTAGACATGCCGCAACTTCCCAGCATGTTGACCCGAAGTACCTGGTGCGCACTTTGTCTTCCAAAACCATCAGTGCGAAACATTGGCCAGGTGGTTGGGTGTATGAGCAGACCAACTTAGAAAGCACAACGGCCATGCCATAGCCATAGTTCCTACACTAGAGGCATACACAAAATGCCAGAATTCCTGGCCAAAGCCACTTTCCTAAATTCTGAGTGTCAAGCGTGTCTAAAGCATGTGCTGCTTCTACAATGACAGTGCTCCACCAGCCCAGTTTAGGTGCGACTTAGTAGACTCATTCTCTTTCTATCTGATGACAAACAGAGCTGGGTGATCAGTCTCTGACTGTAAGCAGGTATGACTGGTACCAAACAGGGTGTGCACAGCCTCCTTCGGGCGTAGTCTCCAAAAGCCACCTGTGGAACAGGGGCTCTTTTGGTCATCTTTGAAAGTGAGACTCAGGGGTTAAGTATATGCTTCTGAAAAAGTTGTCATGCTGCTGGCATCCTAAATAGCATAGCAGTTCAACACTATAAATAGCAATTTCAAAACTGTCAGTCTTAATTAAGCACTACCTAAAGCATAGACAGCGTTTTAAGTGCAGGAAGAAGTTCTCTTGTCATCTGCTCTGAGCAAATTTGATAGCACTATCATTTAAGATTAATTTCTATCATCAGTACTAGTCCTAATTTATTTTTTGTACCTTTTCCCTGGTTTTGAAGTGCTCAAGTCATCTTTTTAATATAACATCCTCTATGTGCCCCACCCAGATATCCTCAGCCCTTCAACTTCTGCAGAGCAAACCATTAAATCTAGGATTGGGATATGCTAGCTAGTAAAAACAGTAAAAGAGCAAAGCGAAAAACCTGTAAGATAATATGTAAGCATACATATCTAGACAATGGTGCAAGCATGTACACCTAAGTATGACCACAATTATGTGATTATGCTGTTAGTACACAGTAGTCAGATTTTTCAGCATGAATTCAGTATATATAGGATAGAGGCTTGGTAGAATAAAACATATGAAATGACTTCTGATGTAAGAGATGATAGGGGTGCTTTGTGTCCTGGACTTCAGACGAGCAGCAGATGGAAAGCAATGGGATTAGATCCATTCAGATTGCTACCAAAGAGCAGCACTGTATTACAACCATTATTGTCTATAACTATCGCATTAAGGACAAATTCAGTACATGAAGCTTTTAGTTAGTTGTTCTAGTACCATAAACAGCATATAATAGTGTCATCAGACTTTTGTATAGCTTATTCTTATCCTAGAGCGGAATATTAGTGAAAAAATATCTATGCATATGCCAAAGGGGGTGGGAGTGAATGGAAGGTATAGGTGGGTGTGGCAGGGGGAGCAAGCTGAAGTCAGGGACCCCTTCTCTAATTGAGCCTTCAAGAAGTGTCTACTGCTTCTTGCGGGGAATGCCTGGACAGATGGTCAGATGCCTAGAGGTAAAGAATATGAATCATTCCAATTGCCCAAACAGTAAGAGAGAAGTATCAACCCGAACAAAAATGGGATGGCAAAAAGTCTTCCTTCAATCATGAGGAACAGTGCAGTGCTGTTGTCACAAGCTGCAGATATGAAGCAGCTGCTGCCTTTGCGGTGTGCAGAAATGGCGGGCTGCTCATCCAAAGATAAACGACTCAACTGTGCCAGCACTTGGCCTCACTAACCCAGCCGATAAAAGAACGGGCTTTCTAGGATCTCTTGGAAAGGCACTATATTGCACTACACTTGCCTTGCATAAGATCTGGTAAAGAGCATAAAAAATAAATAGAAGGTTAACCAAAAGTAACAGGATATAGCAGTCACTGATCAGAACTGAATCCTGATGAGTAGCTGATAGGACACTGCTTCCCTTTCAGAGCAATTTCAATAAATTCAAAAACAGAATCACCTCTGTAAAGCAAAGTCACTCACAGGACAAGAAAAACATATATATAATATGAAAAAAACATGACGTGTAGTCACAACATGTGAGATCGTTTCCAACATACTCTCTTCTCAACAGAAGAAAAGTTAACTAACATACCAAAAAAGTCTGAAAGCAGCCCCTAAGTCCACTTATTTTAGTGAGAAAGATCCTCATGTCTCCAAAGAGAAGCAGACACTACAAGTAACACTACCAGGAAAACTTCAGACTTCATTACGGGAGGAGCCCGAAAGGCTGCTTATTTGTAGAAGAGAAGAAGCTTCCTTTAACTACCATCAATAACTTACCCAAATGTGAGATGCACTTGAACAAATAACACTAACTCTTATGTAAGACAAACATAAAATTAGTGCTGCTGAAGTAGGTAAACTGCAATAAAAATGAACAATAAAAGAGTTTGCAGATCAGCAGAATTTTTAAAAGAATGAAATAAGGGTAGGCATTGTCAGAGACCAAATACAAACCACTGATGTGGTTTTCTGCAATGGTTAAACATGATGATGATGAGTGCTTATCAATTTGGTCTCCCAAAGCAGTTTGAAGCCGAGATAATGACAGCCTTTCAGCAGATCTGTTAGAGAAATGCCGAAAGAGATTAAAGGCATTTCACTGGTGAAACAATTGGAGTAAACAAGTGAAATTAAGAAGAAGAAAAAGAAAGGGAATGGGGAAGAAAAAAAAAAACCCCAAACGACCACCCCCCAAAACCAAGAAAAAAAATCCAAAACAACCCAAAAACCCAAACCACCACAACATTCAGAGGATATTAACAGTAACTGAAAAAGTTGTTTCTGGAGGTAGGAGGGGTTAGCTGAACAGTCTAGAGGTATGGGAAGAATAAATTTAGCATTAAATAGTAAATACTGAGACAAATACATACAGAAAATGTTGCAATTATGGAATGAAACGTTGACTGATATCAACAAAGCAAGACACAGCTAAATTAAATTTAAAAGGTGCATAAAACAGTGATGTACACAGACTACCAGACATGAAATCATTAAAAAAAAACAAAAAACAAAAAACAAAAAAACCCCAAAACTTTTGAAATTGAGTTTGAAAGGCAGTTAAAATGTTCCAGCCCTGTGATGAACCGTTTTGCTTTCTCATTCTTCAATTTTCTACCCGTCTGCATGGGTTTCACAGATTGTCTGCACAACCACTTACTCATATTCTGACTTGGGAAGGACCTTCCAGATTGTAGGACTGCCCATCACTAAGTGTTAACCAAGTGTGTATATACATCCTAATGCATTAAATAACGGGAGCTGTCAGTATGTCATTTGGTGCGTTTGAGATGCAGACAACATAAGCCTGAATTAGAAACCAATTTTAGTAAACATGCAATAACCACTACAAGGTACCAAATCACAGATTTGCACACCCTCAATTGCTGAAATATGAGAAGCTTTTAAGAGTGAGAGAGGTGTACTCTGTATTTGCCCTGTTTCTTGTTTTCTGTTTGTTAGTGACCAGAGTCAGGAACCCACCGCTTGGTTACACGGGCTCACAGTTTGATCCTGAGAGAACAACTTTATGTACTTACCTTTAAGTTTTCAATGTGAAAGTATTCAGTAGTTGTGATTTTTAATGGACAAGGTACAGGTACTCACTAAAATGACAAACCAAAAGGTCCCAGGCTATTCAGCTCATGGCACCTGTGGCACAGAGGAAGAATCTCTCCTGCCTACCTGCAGACCAGCCATCTCCACACAGAGGACTTCAGGGACCACACTCCACCGTGCATCAGCCCAGCTAGTCACCTTGAAATGGCACACAAATCCCACTGTCCATACCAGAGGGATTGCCTGAACCAGCCTTCCCTGCCGTATGCTTATCTTAAGATGATATACCAAACACTCTAGGACATGCTGTTGAAATATTTACAAAATTACAGAGGAACAGACTGCATCCAGGGTATGTCTTTTGAAAAATACATGAAATAAAAGTGTTGCATCCCCTCCAGCATCAATAGCCAAAGTAGCCATTAGTAGCCACATTTATTATACCAAGATTCCAGCTGTCCTTGCCGCTTTTGTAAGAAGCCTATCTTCTTCAGCCCTGAGCCAGATGCACTTGCTCCCAAAAGAAAGGTTCGTTTCGGAACTGAGACTACGCTAGAAATAGATGTTTGAGCATGTATTTTAGCATAGTAGTACCACAACTTGTTGATACGTTCAGGCATGAAATTCGATTTATTTGTGGAAAATTTGGCATATAAAAATCTCAAATCTTTATCTCAACCATGACCCCCCATCTTCTAAAACAGACTAGATACCCCAGGGCAAGGTAAACCATGCACTAATCCTCATAGATACGGTTACTGCTGTCACCTGCAAATTATCACTGTTGTACAGCAAAGACTTAAACGTACAAGATAATTTAACTCAATTTTAAATGCTTCATTTTTCTTACTCCAAGGTTACATCCATACGAGGGAAACAAGACAGCCGAGACTGTAGTTGAACACAACTACAATGTCAATGTTCAGAAACTACTTAAGATAGGGTGCTGGCACTGTTACTATTGAATCACAAAATGCCGTTCTGAGAAAACTACTACAGTCTGCCAAGAATAACTGAGCTATGCCTCCACGATGGCAGGCATTACTCACATAGCTATTAGCATAAATATTCAAAGACCTGATGAAAAAACCTGCCTTGTGCTCCATTATGAGATGGAGGCGAAAAACAAACAAATACACAAACAAAGAAAAACACCCAACACACCAACAGGTAAGATTTAATCATACCACATTCCCAACTGTAAAATACTGCCAACGCATTTATCTCTTTATAGATAGAAAGCAAGTTCTTATAAATTTCTTCCCTTTCGTTAACTATCTGAAGTTGACTTTTGATAATGTTTGTATGGAAAGCTTGTCTCTCAAACAAGGTCAACAGTTTTGTTGACTTAAACAGAGACTTCACACTGTCAGGAATTTGCAGTTGGATATTACCAAAGACATTTCCTGCATATAGTTGTTACAGAAGTTTTTCACTTTTAAAAACATGCTAGGAGATAATTATTTGCTAATAGCTATTAAAGATATGCTGTATCTTTTGGTTTGGTACACAACAAGAATGGAAGTTCAAAAGAAAAAAGGAAGAGCCTTGTATGGCAACAACCCATAGACACAATATTATATTAGCATATTCTAAAAAGCCAAGAATTTTTATTAGTTTTTTCAGTTATTGCAGGAAATGTATTTAACTAGCTCTAAGCAGTTTAACACAGAAGTCTGCAAACTGTAAGTTTTACCAACTTGTTAACTGGTCATTTCTGGAGAGCAAACTGCAACTCCCTAGTTACAATGCAGCTGGACCTATCAGGCCTTCTGACGTGAGGTCTGAAAAGGGTTTACTGACCGAAGTTAATCGCAATCTTGATAACAGAGGAAAATTACTGCTTTCTGTTTTAACAAAAACATTGTTACTCATTACATTAAAGCTTAGAGGGGTACCAAATTGTCTTTTAAGTCACTGTGGTTAAGTTTCCAAGTGGAGTAGAAAACCAGGAAACCCCCAAAAACCACCACCAACAAAATCTACCTCTGACTTCTGTGGTACAGGTGACAACTGGATTATTTTGCAGCAACAAGCAGAGGTATAGCTTAAGTAACAAACACACAAAAATAGCCATTCTTAGCAGAATCCAACTCACTAGCAGGCATAACAGCTGTTCCCCAGAAAAAGAGGTCAAACACCACCATTCTGCCAGCATGGCTGTTGGACATTCATTTCCCCTAAATACTGAAAGAAAAGACATTTTGCGCTTGTTTACCCATAGAGAACAGGTTTTGTCTATGATATCTGTTTAGCCATCTGGAATGTTTCACTGTTAGTCACTCTACTTAAAATGGAAAGAAATTGTAATTGGCACAGTTTTTGACTCCTGACTTCATGCGTAATAATTTGCACAGCCTTTTCCAGCCCGCTATTTCCTTATTTACCACCAAATCCAAACTGAGAAGCCAGCACAGATCTTAAAATTCTCTCATAGACAAAAAACCTGATACTTCTCAGAAGCGCTCCTCTTCAGAAGAGGAAATCAAAGAGGAAAGCTAGTGAAACATGCCTTCTTGGCACTTTGTCCTCAGTTACGCAACTCGCAATATGTGATCAGGTTCTGACATATTCAGGGTTCAACAGAACCAAATCTCACCCTGACATTTAATAAACAGAGCAAAAGAGAGATTGTCATGGTTTCGCCCCAACTGGCAACCAAGCACCACACAGCTACTTGATCACCACCCCCTCCCCAGGTGGGATGGGGAGAAAAGGGGGCGGGGGGAGGCGGGGAGAATATGCGGGTTGAGGTTAATAGGACAGCAAAGGAAGAAGGAGAAATAATAATAATAATAATACCACCAAAACCAAGTGATGCACAATGCAATAATTGCTCACCACCCAGTGATTGATAGCCCGTCCCCAAGCAGCAATATCCACCTCCCCAGGCAACTCCAGGTGTATATACTGAGCATGACTTTGTATGGGAGGGAGTATCCTTTTGGGCAGTCTGGGTCAGCTGTCCTGGTTGTGCCCCCTTCCAGCTTCTTGTGCACCTCCCCGCTGGCAGAGCATAGGAAGCTGAAAAGTCCTTGCATTAGTATAAGCACTAAAACTACTTACCAACAATTAAAAACATCAGTGTGTCATCAACATTATCATCACACTAAATCCACAACACAGCACTATACCAGCTATTAGGAAGAAAATTAACTCTATTCCAGACAAAACCACGACAGTGGTCTACTAACATTTTTCTAGGGCTAGTGGTTGTATTGGGTCTGGCTGAGATGGAGTTAATTTTCCCCACAGCAGCCCTCATAGTGCTGTGCTTTGTATTGGTAGCTAGAAGGGTGTTGGTAACACACCAGTGTTTTGGCTACTGCTGGGCAGTGCTCACACAGCATCAAGGCTGTCTCTCCACCATTCCCCCCTCACCAATAGGCTGGGGGTGGGCAAGATCTTGAGAGGGGACACAGCCAGGACAGCTGACCCAAACTGGCCAAAGGGATATTCCATACCTTATAACAGCTTTTACTGCTGAGCAGACAAGATTAAGAAGGAGGGAGTGAGGAGCATTTGTTACTACAACACTTGTCTTCCAGAGCAACTGCTACATGTACTGAAGCCCTACTTTCTGGGAAGTGGCTGGAAATTACCTGGTGATGGGAAGTAGAGAATAAATCTTTTGTTCTCCTTTGCTCCCATGCATGGCCTTTGCTTTTGCTTCATTAAACTGCCTTTATCTTGACCCACGAGGTTTTTTTCCATCTTATTTCCCCCTATAGACCCTGTCCTGCTGAGGAGGGAAGTGATAGAGCAATTTGCTGGGCACCTGGTGTCCAGCCGAGATCAACCCACCACAGCGGTGTTAGTCCTAATGTGGCACTTGCTGTACTTTCACATCTTACTAGCTTCCAGGCCAACAGCTAATTTAAAATGCATGTTTTTGGAATGTTAGCATATCCGAGGGACAAGACACACCACCAACAGGCACCACAGGCAACATACATCAGCTGTCCACATGCATGTTCTTGGTCTGCTTCTAACAGTACATGATGCAACTTAGCTCACCCCTCTCCCTTTGAGGTGTGGTCAAGTCTGTGGAACTCAGCTCTCCCCATAACCCAGGAAAAAAAACTCTAGTCTTCTCTTCTTCTTCTCTCTCAGACCAAAGACAATGCATTTTTGCTGCAAAGACTTCAATTTCTGAACCTGCACAGTTGCTGTGAGTGGCAGCTCATAGTATTCTGACTGATCTAAAATTCATGATGCACACCTCAAAGCCCAAACTTGTGCTCCGTACAATACCTGTGGACTTATTCGATGCTCGCCGTCGAATTTCAGTCACCATCAACCGTGACACTTGAGTAGTAAACTGCAGGAGGTCAGAAAATTTTTCTGTCATTGTACTTGGAGGAGCATTTCCAAACACCTAAAACAAGAGAAAAACAGATGCATCAAAAAGTCATTCAGTTTACAAGGGTCACTATGAACTACCACCTTCCTTCGCAAAGGAGAAGTATTACTATGCAGATTACAAGTTTTTGTTCTCCTGCTGTAGTATTCATCACTGTACTGATTTTCACAGTGCATGCTCTAAGATATATTCATAGTTGGAATTAAGTCATCATTCAAGGAGGTAAGATCTGATGAATGAAGGGGGAAAAGGGAATCACAAGTTTTCTTGCAAGGTGAAAACCCCACAGTGACCCAAAAGACAGGTCACACATAATGGCATAAAGACTAGATACCAGAGCAAATTCCCGAACAGGAGTTCTGTTTTTAAGAGCAGCTCCTTTAGTGTCTGCTGGACCTAAACATCCCACAGGGGTGAACTGCGTGTACAGAACAATGTGTGTAAAATCTTCTAGAAGGGACTAGCAAGTAGAACTGCTCTGTTAAGACTTCCCTCGATAAACTGATGATACCAGGAAGCCTCCCAACGTTGCTGGCATCCCAAAGCCTTACTCTCCTCTCTTGAGATCCTCATGAACATAACAGCAGTAGTTACTAGGGATTATTTTTTTAATAAATTTTCACTTAATTCTAGTAACTTATTCTTTATGCATAAGGATTAATTTGGTTATTAAACCATTTATTGAATCACATTTAACAAGAAGAAATTAGTTAACTCTGTGGTATTGCATTAAGCTATGGAAGATGACATAATCTCAAAATGGATTAGTTAGTTGCTGAGGTAATTTACTTTCCATTCAAGACAGCACACAAAAAGGACTCTGCATCCACACTTCTGATGTAAACCTTGCGCTAAAATGGTCACAGTAAAACCATGATATTCATTACCAAACAAAGCATTCAGTCAGATTTCTGGTATCATCACTTGTGTCCGTGCTGAAAAAAACAGAATAGCTTGCTAAACACCTGAACTGTCTCAACACTTCTCTGCTCATTTACATTTTTCTCCCTGGTGGTTATCTACGTAACCTGCAGGAGTGTCACCGATGAGCCAGGAAGCATAGCAGATCACAGTATTTTTCTAATAAAACTTTAGTTCAACATGTTATATTTGCCTCTTAGAAAGAGGATGTGATCTACAGCAGTACAACTGATTTGGACTCAACAGCTGTTTCACCCTCGTCTCCTTTCCCTGGGTGGCCCAGTTATACTATTGTAGCCGAGTTGCTGACACACTTGACTGAGGTCACTCTTGATTCTAGGAACATCCAGTGAAATCCACAATATTACAGCCAACAGGGATGCAAGATAATTGCAGTACCGACTTACCTTGGAACCTAAATGTTACTGAAGAAAACTTAAAAGGCAGAAGACAGAATTACCTTTGCCTAAGTTTGACTTCTGATTCTCCTTAGTATCAGTTACTCTGGCACATTACAGAACAGCCAAAAATATTTTTCCAGCCTACTTGCATTGCAAAGTCATGATGAAACGGAGCCAGAAATACAACATTGAAATTGAACACTCAAGTTTCCTCACAATAAAAATATTTTTCACCAAAACCATTTCTTATACAGGAAGTTTCAATGACCATTATCAATAAAGAAAGCAAACAGGAGCCCAGATGTTACAGGCAAACAACTGTTATAGGCAGACCAAGAAAAACACCTCTCATTTGGATTACAGAATACACAACATTTCCAGTACAGACAATCTAAGTTTCCCTAAGTTTTTCACAAGGCATCCTTTTGCAGTTGTCTGCATCAGCTCCCAGTTCATCTGAGAGCCTCTAACTTCTACAAGGCTACAAGAAGTTAAGAGGGCCTTGAGTTTTGTGTGTTCACTGGTATAACCTAAGCAAGATTATGTAGACTAGAGCACACATTGGCAGAGCATCTTGTCATCTTTAACTGTTTAAACCTCTTTCATTCAGACCAAGGAAAGAAGAAAAACTAATATTCCTTTTATCTCTCCTGAGCTTGCCTAGAGTTGTCAGCAGATCCCGGGAAATGCAGAGAGCTCAAAGTTGCAGTAAAAGGTTGACTGAGGTGAACTGTTTTTTAATTAGTTGCCCCAAAACAAAATTTGCACTATGTAGAACAAGCAGATGTACTGGATATTGATATACTCCTTGACTAAAGGTAGTAGTAAAAACCAGGAATTGGATATGAAGCATTTTTACCAGTAAATCATCTTTTTAATAAGTAAAAATAAGGCTGTTTCAAGAAAATGTAAACAATGTACCACTTATTCAAAACCAGCCTCTTATTCATTCCATCCATTTTTTTCATATACTGCAAAAGCGTTACTACCATGCCGATAGAGCAATGCTTCCATGAACACATTGAACTCTGAAAGGAGCCTTTTGAGTACTCTTCCAGAGGGCTAATCTTTTGTTAATTATGCACCAATTTAGCTTTTCATTACTATGTGATTCATTGTTTCATAAGCCTCCCTGAAAAACGAGGAAACAGAGATGTCTGTACACAGAAATGGTCTGTAAACCCATTCACTACCAGAACTAGCAAGACAGTTTAAACTACAGCACATTTGAGGCATACTGTACCTATAAACAAAAGTTAAGAATGCTTTAGCTCCTCTGCATTTGCTGATTAATAATCCTCAAAACATCAGAAAGAAAATGGAATTGCATTTCACACAAAACTTCAGATACTTCTGGAGAGGGGAGAGGGGAGAGGGGAGAGGGGAGAGGGGAGAGGGCAGAAGGTGGGGGGGGGAGGGGGGGGCGGGGGGAAAAGGGCAGAGGGCAGAGGGCAGAGGGCAGAGGGGAAAAAAAAAAACACACCAAAACCTCATACATGGTTAAGCAAGACAGCCTCAAAGGAGCTCCTACATACACTGGTTCTTTAGCTGGCTGCCTGTTGCTGGCCACTTGGATGCCTCTGGGAAGCAGACTTACCTTCCTCACTCTAGATCATAGAATCTTTGGGTCGGAAGGGACCTTTAAAGGTCATCTAGTCCAAGCCCCCCTGCAATAAGCAGGGACAGCTTCAACTAAAATCAGGTTGCTCAGAGCCCCATCCAACCTGGCATTGAATGTTTCCAGGGATGGGGCATCTACCACCTCTCTGGGCAACCTGTGCCAGGGTTTCACCACCCTCATTGGGAAAAATTTCTTCCTTGTATCTAGTCGAAATCTACCCTCTTTTAGTTTAAAACCATTACCCCTTGTCCTATCACAACAGGCCCTGCTAAAAAGTCTGCCCCCATCTTTCTCATAACCCCATCTTTTTCATAAGCCCCCTTTAAGTACTGGAAGGCTGCAATAAGGTCTCCCCAGAGCCTTCTCTTCTACAGGCTGAACAAACCCAAATCCCTCAGCCTGTCCTCATAGGAGAGGTGTTGCATCCCTCTGATCATTTTTGTGGCCCTCCTCTGGACCTGCTCCAACAGTTCCATGACTTTCCTGTGCACTGAGGGCTCCAGAGCTGGACGCAGGACTCCAGGTGGGGTCTCACCAGAGCGGAGTAAAGGGGCAGAATCACCTCCCTCGACTTGCAGGCCACGCTGCTTTTGATGCAGCCAAGGATACAGTTGGCCTTCTGGGCTGTGAGCACACATCACCAGCTCCTGTACAGCTTTTCATCCACCAGTAGCCCCGAGTCCTACTTGGGAGGGCTGCTCTCAATCACTTCATTCCACAGCCTGTATTGATACCAGGGGGGTTGCCCCAACCCAGGTGCAAGACCCTGCACTTGGCCTCAGTGAACCTCATAAGGTTCACACGGGCCCATTCCTTTGAGGATGGTGTTGTTAAAACCAAACAAGGAATCAAGAAGGAAGAGGAAGAGAGACAACCAGAGGTAGGATCCAAAAGCAAAACATTTGGCAAGCACAGAAGAATGTGTGTCTTCAGCGCCAAGTTCACCTCAGTAAAGAACAAAACAAAAGACTGTCTAGGACTTAGAGAAGTGAAAAGAGTTCATCTGCAAAATTAGATGGATTCTGTAAAGCACAGAAGAGAGACATGGGGAACCTGAGGGAGGAAAAATCTATGATAAACCAGGGAAAAAAACTGGAATCTAGGAGAAAAGAGTAGCCAAGATATAGTTATACAGATGGAAATCACAGAAGTCATTCATCTTTTCAAGAAATCTAAATGGTACCTGAGACCAGTTAGGCAACAGCTGATTTTGATGGATTAAGAAGAAAACTTGGGGCTACCGATTCATTTTTCAGAATGCTTCAACACACGAGCTGAATGAAGGACAGTAAGAGAAAACAAATGGTGCAAAGACATGATGCAACTAAACTAGGGTCAAGTGGAGGGACCGAGAATTATGACAAAGCCAGCAATGTAAAGAAGAAAAAAAAAAAAAGTGTTGTAAGAAAGAAAAAAGGAAAAGAGAAGATGGAGAAACAACAGAGAAATTAAAACTTAACTGTACTTTTTATGTCTGAAGTCTAACAAAAGTCTAAGGAAAGACTCCTGCACAGAAATGGGACATACATTGCTGCACTTGTTTTTCTTAAACCCAGTTATATCACCAATTGCAATTCCTATAGATACAATGCTACTGTAACTAACTACCACAAGGGCCAGGAAAGAATTTCTTCTCTGCCTGCAGATTACAACGAAGTGCTGAAGCAACTATAGTGGGTACATTCCCTTTTGCAGAAGCATCAGCCATCTGTAACCACCAGAGGGAGATTTCCAAGCATAAATGCATCAAAATAACCTTCACGGGCTCAAGCCAAGATTAAGATTCCACTGTGCTAATTTGTAAAAACAAATTAAGAAAGTCCATAACTAAAGGGCATACAATCCAAGCAGATGAACTGAGCTTACTTCTTCCAGACTCACACAACAGGTTACCAGTAGAACTAGGAATAAGACCTAGGGCAACAGAAGGACATGTAGGGGATCTATCCACTAAAGTATACTACCTAGTAGACTGACATAAGACATCAGGAGGATTTATCCCCTAGTAATTCCAGTGACAGTTGTCACAGTCCTGCCTCCAAACCAAATCTCAGTGTCTGAATACAGAGGAATAGTGAAATACGAATTGCACTGTACAAGTGGCTATTACATCTTCCCTACAGATTGCTTGTTCAAAATCCCCCTTGTCCAAGAAGAGAGATTCGAACTCAGTACTTAGGAAAAGGGCTACAAGGGTAATGAGAATATAGATAATTTGGAGATTAAAATTTTTCAGCTCATATAGCCTAGCAAAGCCAAGTCTGACAGGAGATGTTATGATTGTTATCTCTAAATATGCATCAGTACAATTAATGCAAAGAAGGGAGAAGAGTTATTTAGACTCAAGGACAGTGCTGTCACAAAAACAAGTGGGTATAAATTTGCTTCAGGTAAGTTTAGGCTGGAAATCAGATGACTCTGTAATAACAGCAACCTCTGCAGAAAAGCTCTGTGACAGTCTACATGCAACTGCAGATTGCACTTCAGAAAAAGTGATAATAGAAGGAAATCTCCAACGGCAAGTTTACCCACTAACACAACACTATGCGAGGAAAAGGGGAAAACTGAAAGGATGCTACCAGAAGAAAAGCTTCTGTTGTGCTAGAACTAAAGGTTTTGGGAATATGAAATATGAGCAGTCAATTCACATGAAGAAAACACCTCTTGCAGATTCTCTAGCTTACCCTGTTAAACACTGGCAACATCATGTAAAGTTTTTCTTCTTGTTCTTTCTGGGTCATGTGCCGTGGAGGATGACAGAGCTCTGTGAAGAGGCGACGCAGATGCATCAAGCCCAGTGCATTATCCTGGGGGCTACACTCCTCCTGCCGTGGCCGGCCCATGATCCTCTTCACCATATTCATCTTGACTGACTTCTTGAAACTCCCTTGTATCCTGTTCAGAAAGGAAAATGAACTTACTGAGTACAACAGATTGAGGCATTATTCCATCAAAGCCTTTAAATATATAGCATCCTCTCTCACAATAAGTACCACACTGTAGCTAAGAGCATTAGCTAATTTTATATGCTAGGAATTGATCAGTACATGCCTGGAGAATTTAAAGCCAACAACCTGAAACAGGAAAACATCCGATACTCTTCAGCACAAAGCACGATTGACGAGGCTTCAAACACCACAAAACACTTTGGTACTTTTTACTAGATTATTTTTATGATTCTTTGGTGCACATTCCACAGCATTTACAGCAGTGTTATCTACGTATCACAAAGTAGTCTTAAAATAATTCTAGAATAAAATTAGTACCAGTTATGTACTTTAAAATCTAACCAAAAAGACCTTCAAACTCTCTCAGATATTGGCTTTATCACACAGAGGCATGCTTAATTTTTTT
>NW_010565320.1:0-829 GCF_000687285.1 Phaethon lepturus
GGGGGGGAAGATGTTTTAAGATTTAGGTTTTAGTTCTCATTACCATACTCTGGTTTGATTGGTAATAAATTAAATTAATTTCCCCAAGTCAGGTCTGTTTTGCCCGTGACGGTAATTGGTAAATGATCTTTCCCTGTCCTTATTTCGATCCATGAGCCTTTTGTTATATTTTCTCTCCCCTGTCCAGCTGAGGAGGGGGAGTGATAGAGTGGCTTTGGTGGGCACCTGTCATCTAGCCAGGGTCAACCCACCAGAGAAGCCTTGGTACGGTTTTCAGAATTAGTCACACATGCCTTGTTCCATTACTTCTTTCTGTCTGTGAAACTAAAATTCTGTCATCTAAACTAACATGTTAGCCTGGACCTCAGGAGAGGTCAAATTTTCTGGTTGACAGCAATGTAAGTTATTTCGACCTGGAGAAGAATCCATTCACCTACATAAAAACTACAGATTATGAAAATCCTCTATCTCATCCTTACAATCGCAGGATTACTATTAAAAATTGCAAGATGCTCTGACGTTAAGGCCATTGAGGTCATGCAAATAGTCAAGAGAAATAGTACTTGAACATGCACAAATGCGTATACATTTCTTCTATGTAGAATAAAAACTATAAAAATCTAAGATTTGATCACAGGAAGCACAAAATATCAAAATGTCAATTTTGCAAAGAGACTTGTACCTGTGTAGTTTATACATATGCTGTGTTTGAGAAGCATGCAGAGAATGTATTACATATATTGTAGGTTATTTTCTCACATTCAGAACTTCTCTTAAATCATACAATATTTTGATGTAATAAACTGTTGGGATCACCCTGCATGGCTCG
>NW_010565321.1:0-47376 GCF_000687285.1 Phaethon lepturus
ACTCTCTGGGCTCGGCCATCCAGCCAGTACTGTGCTACAGATGGAGAAGATGCTCCTGGTCATAGACTTAGAGTTTGGGCTAAGTAATTAGGTTGCGTGAAGCTGTACTCTATATTTTGTCGTAGTAAAATCTGCTAGCAGATTGATTTATTTTCCAGTGAAATCACATACTTTTGAGTGTTAATACCCATTGGAACTGTTAAAAGTGAGAATTTATGGCATACATACTTGTTAATATTTAATTTTGTACTGAACAGGACAAAAGAAAATGTCCTATTTCTGGATGAGGTTAATACAGAAATTTTGAAGTACTTAATTTTGACTTTACTGAATATTGACTTGCATCCTCTTTAAGCCATAGCAGTATTTCATGAATTTTTTAATTACATGCACCTCACAATCCCACAGTGCTCTGTGAGCTGGACTCCTTCACTGGACTACATATGCCATAATACAGCACACACATACAAGCAATTCAGAGGCAGATTAATTAAACACCTGGGGTTGTTTAGCCTGGAGAAGAGAAGGCTGAGAGGGGACCTTATCAATGTCTATGAATATCTGCAGGGTGGCTCTCAGGAGGATGGAGCCAGTCTCTTTTCACTAGTGCCCAGTGACAGAACGAGGGGCAACAGGCACAAACTGCAGCACAGGAAGCTCCACCTCAACATGAAGAAAAACTTCTTTACTGGGCGGGTGACGGAGCACTGGAACAGGCTGCCCAGAGAGGTTGTGGACCTGCTTTGGCAAGGGGGTTGGACCAGATGATCTTCAGACATCCCTTCCATTGCCTACCATTCTGTAATTCTGTGATTCTGTAATGCTTAGCTGATATGAGACAGACCATTTCAATTCTATATTTTCTTAATAAAGTATTTTTTTAAAATCAAAGATTTCTTTCACAGCATTTCAGCTTAGCAGGAAATGTAGGAGCTCTCTTCATAGTAGCTTTGCTGCTGCTGCAACTTCAGCAGAGACAGAAGTTTGAAAGGTGCAAATTACAGAGATGTGTAATACTCATAAGCTTTCTGATGGAGCTTAGGGTCCTGTGGGGGCTTGAAAATTTTTCTTAAAATCTCAGGGTTAAGAATCCTCTGCAGGAAAGCAAGTACACTGAAATAAGCACATGAGGACCCTGCTGATCAGAATCGTAGAATCATAGAATCATTAAGGGTGGAAAAGACCTCTAAGATCATCAAGTCCAACTGTTAACCCAACACCACCATGCCCACTAAACCATGTCCCGAAGTGCCACATCTACACGTTTTTTGAACACCTCCAGTGATGGTGACTCCACCACCTCCCTGGGCAGCCTGTTCCAAAGTTTGACCACTCTTTCAGTAAAGAAATTTTTCCTAATATCCAGTCTAAACCTTCCTTGGTGCAACCTGAGGCCATTTCCTCTCATCCAGAGAAGCTGCCTTTTGTCAGCTGCGATCATCTGTACCTGCTCCATCTGCAATACCTCACTGGGAAATGCCTTGCTCCACCCAGCTCCATCATGAAATTTTTAGCCACAGGGGTTTAGTGACGTTGGTTTCTGAGCCAAGTCCATCCTCCCTGTTAGATGACGTATGGCACACAGGCTGAACGCTGCTGGTGGGAGAGAGAGCAGCAAAAGAGAAACTGAGATTTAAGTTTGCCATTTACACAACACCTCAGATTAAGCCAAAAAAACCCCAGGTCCATTCTGGTAACACTTCGCACTCAGTTTATTGTCACTCAGGCTACGCAGGCACAGCTTGCACATGGGTAGGTGTTCCAGGATGGGCATGCAGAATGAGGCCTCCCACACTCTGCTGAAGCTCCTCCTGGGGTATTCCCCTTGACCAGACCCTCTATGGACTACACGACCTGCTCCTGCACCACGCACACCAGAGTTAGCTTTAGGAAAGGCTGTGGGGAAGTGAGATCATCATGACTCTGTTCTTCCATCGTCAACCAACAGAATGGACTGGGCTAGGAGCAGGCCACATGTCCCTCAGGATCTGCACAATGTTGCCATGTTCCCCAGGAGCGCATAAGAACATCTTGCTCTACATTGAGCTTACAGTTGTCAAAGTAGCTGCACATGTTCTCACCCATGGCTGGCACAGAGCTTTTTAGACATATCACATACATAAACAAAATGACTTTTTGACCCATAAAGGTTTTCTGTCATCTTCTGTTTGAGTGGAGACTTTGCTGCAGAGCATATGACAAAGCATTATACTTCTGCCCATCAAACAACCAAGAGCAAGCATCTGCCTTTCCTATTGTTACAGAATATTGTCATGTTTTCATGTGAAGAAAACAAATATATATTTCATCTTCTGAAAAATATAATCATTTTACATTTCCCCAGTTCCTCATTATACAATTCTCAGAGCATAGGAGCACACTCATTTATTTCCAGCCTGTGTTTACAAAGTCTTGCAAAAGAGCCACACAAGAATTTCGGCTATCAAGAATTATGATTCCAGGGCCAGGATGTTTTTCCCTGCTCCATCAGCACACAGCAGCTGTAAAGCTACCCTGCTCCTGGGGATTTCTCTTACATGAATCCACAGTTTGACATAATTGTTCTGGATAACAAAGCATGCTGATCCCCAAAGAACCATTCCTGCAGCCTCACTCAGAAACATGCCCTGTGCTGTTTACTTCTTGCCGTATCATCAAAATACGTTTATCATAGACTCCAGTGCTGAATATTGAAGCAGCTTTGTATCAGATTTTGGTTTTCAGAGCATATCAGCAACTAACTGCATTCTCCTCCCAGCAGCAGAAGACTTCTGGGCAGTTCTAACACATGTCAGCTCACACAGTAGTTCACCAAAAAGCCTGTAACAAATTGTTTCCAGGGCTATCCTTCTGGGTCAGCAGTTTGCAAACAAATTTTCAGACACAATTGAAATGTTTTACGTCCCCACAGGCCTGAGGATAATAAATTAAAGAATCCCTGTACTTACTATGTGTGTCCTTCAGAAATTCTTCATATTCCTCACGCTTGAAACTGAATCCATTGCGAGAGACTCAATCCTCCAATTCTTTACAAAGTGGAAGGAATTACCCATGCCTAGGCATAAGAATTTAATGAAGGGGCTGAATGACCAGTCCCCCAGCACCTTTCTGTACCCACTCATATGAGTACACTGTAACCCTCAAAAAAGTGGGTAGAAAATGCTCCTTGCCTTTTCAGACATTCCAGTTCTTCTTTGACATTCAATCCACTAATTATATAGACAAGACATTGGCAACTGTGAATGCAGGCCAGACTTGTCCATTTGTTTTTAAGAATTACCAGTTAATAAACAGTGGCCCAATGGTAGTTTATATGATAATTAACAATGGCAGTTAATAAACAGAGTGGCACAACTGCTATATCAGATCACAAAAATCCAACTTTGTCTCAAGACAGCCACATGACAAAGCAGTGCGTTTCCATCTGAGCAGTGGTGTTTGTTTACAAAGCACCCCTTGAATGTCCAAACCCATTGTCTCCCTTTTCCTAACTCTGCTTATATAAAAATTCTCTTGTTTCCAAGATACATGCAAAGCAACCCCTTGTTTTCACGGATTAGAACATGATGGCTGTGCTTACCAAACACTCCTCCTTATCCTCTCTCTTAGGCACTGATACTGGCCTTGAAGTTAAAAAGGCGTGACTTTATCAGCTGTCAACCATTTTAGTCCATTCCTTTTTCTGGTCTACGAAAGCCGGCAGGAAGTTTAGGCAGAGGGCTGTGGTATGTTGTAGAGAAACAAGGAAATATAAGTAAAGTAGTTTGATAACTGCCATTAACATTGTCAGAATGAGATAGGTGTTAATACATGAAAAACATGTAGTTAGAAAGGTGTTATAAATAGATATAAAATTATTACCCATATGCACACACACATCTAGATATATACTTTTTACTATTGCTATACAATTTAAATTTAAGGACCCTGAGAAATCTGGGGATCCTAAAGTAAGAATTTATAAGTGATCAAGAATATAGCAAGGCTATCTTGAACCACATTTGGAAATATATCTGTAAAGTACCGTGTCTAGAATGAACATCAGTCTGCAGGCTGAAAAATATAACCTGAGGGACAGTCTACAGGAAGGACAGCTTACCTAAAAATATACCCTGATGGAGAGTCCACAGAATGGATGTGTTATCATATTGAAGAAAACAGGAATCATCATCCCAGTTGACCACCTAATGGCACAGGTCAAGCTGCCTCTAGATTGGATGTGTAAGAGGGTAACAAACCCCACTGAGCTCTGCAGGTGACCTTTATCTTTGGAACTTGCAAAATTTATCATCCTGATATCTTGTACTGCTAAATACATAAATATTGCCTACCATTAAAAGAAGTTGAATTTTATTATTTGGTCTAAGGTTTAATTGGTCATGTTTGGTCTGATTACTGTTCTTGAAAGTTAGTCTGGCTGTTAAAGCCGGATCATGAAATTGGTGAAGAATATGACCAACTTACGCTCCTACTTGGACAACCACGACCAACAGATACATGTTAGTGAGAGTTTCTGGGTTAATTTAGGAGGTAATGAAAAAGAACAGGGAGTAGAACGGTTTGTTTGCATACACAGAAGCATGAATGCATGCATGAATGGTTTAATTGCATTTTCCCAATGTCTCTTAAAATGCCCCTTTTTTTACATGTTGACATCTTAATTTTTATTTAATAAATGTAATCTGCTGTAGTAAAAATACTTTATCCCTGTAATCACCTGTAGGCATTAGTTAATGACACAGTAGATTATCTCTAGTTATTTAATGACAATTTATGACTTTTTTTAAGTGGCTTGCAGAACACTTGTTTCTTTACAAAGACAAAGAAGTGAAACATTTTAGTTTATTCATACATATACTGCACACCAAGAATCTTGTATTGTATATCTTTCCTTAGTGTTATGAGTACTGAATGAAAACTACTCTCTTGGGTCTGGTCTGAGACACCTTCTTTAAAGTTTAGTATAGGAATTTGCTTTTTAAATGCTTTAAGGTACCGTTTAGTTCATGCATTAGATGAAATTAGATGAAATCTGGTCTCAGAAAGGTAGAGTTTATGCCTGACAGAAAATCCATGAGTAAATAAATGCTTTGCATTCTTGCAAAAGCTAATACAAGTTCAGATGCTGTTTCTGTACATCAGAGAACAAGGTTCTATTTTTTTGACGTTATTTGAACTATGAGGGAGTTCAAGGAAATTAAGCCCCGTGATGCTAAAAACCATTTAAATAGAGGGCTTTGTAGAAATAGCTACAATGTCTGTTGTCTGCTTCCCACAATGTTCTGGGGAACAGCAGATTCACTAAAATCCCTTTAAATTTTAAAGACTAAGGTATTAAAATGAATAAAACACTACTAAATCCCAGTTTCCCAGCTAAGATCCCCTGCAGCAGAAAAAGACCCAAACAAAGCTAATTTCTTCATACCTTTGATGTGAGAGAAGGCATAATGTACTCAGCAATATTACTTTCTAAGGAGAGACATGCAGAAATTAGCTCCATTTTGCTTAATAAACAGTTAAAAAAATGTTTTGGATGTTAGGCTTGGTGGAGGTGAGGCTTTAAATCTTTTTATCCTTCTGCTCTCTGAGATGTGCTTAGTTGAACAAAATAGAACTCAGCTCTAAATTAATTGGGCTTTCTTCATTTCAGGATCTTACTCTGTAAAGAGTGTATTAGATCTAGTCAATATCTGTCCAATTAAAATGGCTTTTCAATTACAATTGACATTTTTCAAGTAATTTTTCATTTTGGTCAGTGTTTTTATAGTCTGGTCCTGACAGACAGAATGACTCAGAGAAGTTAATGCCATTTTCATATAAAATGTAATTTTTTGGTGCTTCTTAAAGTTTTGGTTCGGGGGAGTTTAATAGCAATATTTTCACCGTGAACTTTACTCTTTTTAAACAAATCTTTGTGGGTTTTGGTTTCATTTTATCATGTAGAAACTAAATCCTTGGAAATCTAAAAAAGATATAAATTAAGTGGTATTTAAGTAGTTTAACTACTTATTTCTCCACGCCTAAACAAGTGAGGGAGATAGTCCCTCATTCAGACTTGCTTTCAAGTACGAACAACTGCAGTCACTTTCATGGTGAAGATGACCTCCTGCATGGCAGATGCCCATGTTTGCCGGGTGGACCTGCAGGGCAGCAAGGCCAGTGGAGGTGACGAGTTGTCTCCCAGGGTGCAGGTTCACCCATCAATCCCATCACCAAATGGCAAGGAATGGCATGCTGCCAAGAGACCTGCTTTAACCCAGTCCTTTAACCACAGCGAGTTTTTTTAATGAGGAATTATTAATTATTAAATATTATTAATTTTTTAATGAGGAATTTAATGAGATATCTCAGTGCCACACTGCAGGCGGCAGTGTTGGCTTCCAGAAACTTCTGCACCATTTTCAGGTATCTTGAGGTATCTTGAGTTCAACTAACCAATGCAACCAGCTACAGAGGAAGCCATATGCCCGGTTCCAGCAGTAACATCTGCATGGAACTGCCTGGAGAGATTTCCCCTGAATCCCTGGTGATGTTAAACAATGCCAGGCAGCCCGTGGCAGAGCTGTGGCTTTGCAAAGAGAGGTAACGGACACCAAACCGTGTATGGCTTCGCAGCCTGTACCTTGCTTTACTCCGTATTCACCCTGTTTAGGAGCAGGAGGAAATGCTAACAGCAGACATATTTACCATATCAGCCAATGTTTCAAATAACACATACCTCTAAACTTTGTACAATCCCTTCTGAGATATGTCATTCCAGGTCTAGTTATCTGCCATTGTCATTCTCCTCACTTTTCTCCATAAAAAAAAATAACCTTTTAGACCCATGGAGTAACAAGTGATGTCTTTTCTTTTAATGACTACATTTTTCCAACTCACTGGAAGAAAATTTGCTTTGTTCTAGTCTCTCTGGCTCATTAACTCCAGAAATCTGATAATGGTTTTAATGCAAAAGAATAATGTTAGGTTTTAAATGGGAACAAAATAAAACATGCACAGGAATAAATTAACCTGCTACATCCTCCAGATGATTACTTGTGCTGATTTGGAATTTGCATAGGCAGGTGCCTTACAAACAAGTACACAAATTCAGGTCTGAATATTGAAAATGAATGGGAAATTCTGTCCCTACAGATGGACCCTATGTTAAGTGTCTTCTGACGCTTCTGTTTCTCATAGTGTCTTCAAACGCAGAGGAGCGCACAGTAGCTGCAGGGGGTTCAACAGGGCACAGCCGGGCCCAGCAAAGCAGAAAAGCACATCTATTGCTTGGAGCATCAAATGCAAAGGCAAGCAGCACTAAGGCTTTTCTTAAATAGGAACAGTCACAGCTGTTATTTCCACTCTCAACATTTAAAGCAACTGCTAGTCAAAAAAGCTCATGTTCTAATGTATGCTTTGAGCTTCATTTTGGGTATAAATATGCGTTAGAAGAACAAAGTCCAATCTCCTGGTTGAAAGGTGACAGTTACACATTAGTCTTTAAATGTGATTGAAGCTGTGAATCCACAAACTCTTCAGAATTACTTTGGGGAAGCTTCAATCACAAGGAGAGTGGATTAAAGAGAGCTATGAAAGATTACAGGAAGTCTCTCAGCAAGGAAGGACAAAGGTCTCCACATAAGGAGCCTGACAGTTTGAATTGCAGCCAGAACAATTAAGAAGTCAAGAAGCAATGGACACAAAGTGAAACACAGGAGGATCTGTCTGAACATCATGAAATACTTTTTTACTGTGATGGTGGTCGAGCACTGGTACAGGTTGCCCATAAGAGTGGTAGAGTCTCCATCCTTTGAGATATTCAAAAGCCATCTGGACATGGTCCTGGGCAACTGGCTCTAGGTGGCCCTGCTTGAGCAGGGGGGGGTGGACCAGATGACCTCCATAGTTGCTTTCCAACCTCAACCATTCTGTGATTCTGTGAGATGAAGCCATCAGCACAACTAGAAAAGAGCTAATGTAATGACTACTAGTTAACACTACCTAATAGGTATGCATTTGCAATGCATATAAGGAACTGTATCCCAGTGACCTTCAAGTGTAACCTCAGCCAAAGTATAATTACAGGTCAGCAGGAGCAACCTCAAAATTGGAAAGTTACAAGTTGTGTGGAGAAAGGGAATTTAAGAGAAACTGTCTAACTAAAGACTGGAAATGGATCCTCTGGATCCTCAAAAAAACCACTCCATATGTCCAAGAAACTGTTAGCCAATAAAGGTTTTACCCAAAACACAATTCTTACTAAGGGCTGGGGAAACAAATTTTTCTCCACTGTTCAGGCTTGGTAAAACTGAATTCTACTCTCAGCACTGTGTGAAGAGCTGTCCAAATACCTTCCAAACATTTCTGTTATGAGCTTTCAGGGATAATGAGCAAGAAAAAGAAACTATGCACCAAAAATCGTATTTGAGAGAAGAGTGATTCTCCACAAGTCTCAGCAAGGACCAAAGTAGTTAATCTGTTCATCTACTCTCCATCACTGGCAAGGTCTAAGCATACATTACAGTGCAATGAGCTCCTGGGTGATATGTGGGCAGCAGTGCAACATTTTCCACTCCTAGGGAAAGGAACAAGGTTACTGCATTTATGTGTTCAGGCCTGGAGACTATTGAGGACTTCAGCAGGCATTTTGCCACAGATCTTCCAGAAAAAAAGACAGCTGGAGGGGTGATTTTTTTCCAAAATGGAAGCATATGAAATACCCTATTGTACTGAAGGCACTGTTTGGCAGTGGAAGGAGGAATTATCAAGAAAGTTGCTGGCCCCTGGTCTGAGGGACATGCACGTGTTGGGAAGGGTCTTTGTAGTCCAGGTGATCTGTGGAGCTAGTCCTCTGGGAGCACCAGGAAACAGGCTGAAATCACAGGCTGGATTCACAAGAGCATAAAGAACAGGGAGAAAGACAGCAGCTGCTGATTTTGCCAGCTGGAGGCTTAGGAAGGTAAGGTACACATCTGTGTTTCTGAATGCTTATCCTCATCACATGCTTTGTCCTCAGAGTTTTCCAGTTGCTCCAAAATGCACCAAGAGACTGAGGGATCTCCAAATAACCCAAGTTCACAGGTCGGTACTGGGCAACAGGGCAGCAAGCAGGGCTACCTTTAGAGACTGTGTGCACCCCTCCCTGCTCATGCAGTTGGATCTTTAACCCTTACAAGCATGTCTGAGACACCCATCACTGCAATGTTGTCCCTTGTGATACATAACTTCTTTTGGGGGAAAACGTGCCTCATTTTAGGAGTATCCTAGTCCACTAGACTCATTCCCAGAGCTCTACATTCATAGGGGTGGGAATTCCAGGTGCATCCCTGGATGAAATACCCTGCTCCACAGCAGGACTCTTGACGCTCTGTAGCAGGACACTGACGTGGTGACAAAGTATATGGTAACTGTGTAGAGGCAACAAGATGCCATGACATGTGATGCCTCTACCCACTGTCTGCAAAAACAACAGCATCAGCATTTGCAGAGGTATCAGGTTCTTCACGAGATAAGAAATGAGAGCCCAGAGAAGTGCAAGGTCTGAAAGATGTTGCCAGTTTTGAGTCAAAGCTACCAGCTTTTGGAATTTAGACCTGTACATCCATGGTACAGGTTAAATCAAGTTTGCTGCTGATCTTGTAGCTAAACAGTGCCTCTCTCTGCTCCTTACAGAACTGCATCATCTACTTTTGGGGAGTCTGATTAAAAATAATTGGGGAACAAGAACAAGCCTGTGGCTTGTCCAACCTGTAACTGCCCAACACAGGTGTGGTCTGCAGGAACAGCACTCCTGAAGATGACACCTGTAGATGATTCATGGGTCAGGACATGCTAGGGACCATTCCCAATTAATAATGTGTCCTTTTCAGCTGGTGGGAAATTTTGCTAACGTGGTTGTTACCTCCTGAGAAGGCACTTCTGAGGCTCACTGGTAACCCTGAACTATGTGAGATGGTGTCCTTCAGTCTTGGGTTAGGTGGGCACATGCTTCCTAAAAAACAGACAACCAAATTCCTCTGGCTCTCCGTGAGTAGTCCTGATGGTCTTCACAGTGTCCCACAGAAACCCCACTTGCAGCAAAAGTTATATAAGGCTTGCAAAAACCCTAAGAAACCTGTTCCCCTTTCTTTTACAGGTCAAGTAGTGATGCCTTCCACCCACAAAAAGTTATCCATGGGTAACTGTTTCCTCTACTTTTTCAGCAAAGCAGACAGTTGCATATTGGGTTCATATGGGCAGAGGGAGCTGCACAGCCAGGAAACGACAGCCTGGATCATAAACATAGACTCTGCTCTTTCCCTGCCTTGTTGTTGGGTCAGAAGCCAGCTGAGTGCTTGAACCCATCATGGCAGGAAGCCATGAACCACAAGGACAGGGCACAGCTCCTTTGGCATACACATGAACTAGAAGTTTTTAGAAAAGGAAAAGCTGGATCTGAAACTGTGTTTAGCCTGGCCCCTCTCCAAGCATCCTAGGAGTGTTGGAGGTTTCTAAGGATATATAGAACGGAGGTGCTACCATTAAATCTGTCTCTTTCTAGCCACCTGAGGTGAGAGGCACTGCTGAATCATCCCACATAAGGCCCAACCTGTGCAGGGCCACAAACCCATCCCAGCTGGGACATTAAACTGAGACTCTGCTTGGAGTGTTTGCTCTCTTACTATGACTCTGGCCTTGAATAGCAATGCATTGTAATTCCACCTCTCACCTGCCTTCAGAAGTGTTCAACATGCACGTATGAGACGTGCTGTCAAACACAAAGCCAAGATCATTAAAAGCGACTAGTGACACTGTGCATCTGTTTTTGAGCAACGATCCTAAGGTGACTGAAGGAAGTCTGTTTTAGAAAAAGGGGAACAGCAACAGAAGTATGCGTTTTTGTGTTTAATGCACAGAAACTATAGTTAGGAAACTAAACCACTCATTAGCAAGATTTAAGATTGCTAAAGACTGAAGGTTTTTTACTTTCCCTGAAGACAAATACACAAACAACAAACAAACTTAGGCAACTTCTGCTGAAGGACATAAATTTTCTTAAGCGGTTGGATAAATAGATTTGGGGAGGAAGGTTGCTGAAAGGAGCTCACTCACACAAACAGTTTTATTGCCTTTTCTGGAATATTTTTCTGCTAAAAGAAGCATATGGAGAAGGATACAATGACAAAAACCTGCTTTCACTTCACCAAAAAAGAACTGCTTGCTGTGCTCTGAAAAGCAGGATGGGTGGGTGGTGAGCAAAGGACAAAGGGAACTTCTGAAAGCCTCATTTTCCCACTCAGCATGTGGCAGACCTTGCTAGAGACTCCTCTTCTTCTCAGCTTACCATGGCAAAGGAAACAAACATTCAGCATCTTCCGAACACCCTGGCAAAGCAGGCAGGTGTAGTGACCAGAGATGGAGGGAACTGTGAGTTATTTATGGGGCAGTTCTGTATCAATCTCTATTTTGCTAGCACAAGATATCCCCAAATTAGATGTATCCTTGAGGAAGCCAGCCCTTAAATTAGAAAGAGGACAAATTTGGTACAATACACCTTGTTCAAACTGTATGCCAATAGGCAATCAGTAACTCCCTGGAAAGGTGCCTTCTTTGTTATAGAGAATCAGTATGAGATGTGGCACTTTTTTCAAGTGTTTCAGGTTTTTGGAAAACGGTGGTGTTATCAAGCAGCGTGCTGAAGGTACAAAGAAGTTCTCTTTCACATGGGATGTAGCTGAACAGTGGAACTCTGCCACAGGGTGCTGGGGAGGCCAAAAGATCAATGCACTCAGAAACTCAACAGGCTGCTGGAGAATGAATACACTGTAGTCCAGATGCAACTTTCTACTCCAGAGATCTCTAAGCAGCTGTTCTCTGGAAATGGAGAGATTATAATATGGAAAGAGAATAAACTGAGGAGCAATGGCCAGGAAGATATAGAAAGAGAAGCATCAGCCAATCATGCCTGTTTCTTACACATATTCTTCAAGCTTTTCGTTACTAGATGCTGCTGGAGACACAGCTGTAGGGAACTCTTTTGGTTCAAGCCAGCAAGCTTGTTCTTCACTTTGTATATTCTCATGAGTGACAAATATTAAGATTAGGTACTTGTGTAAATATAAGATACAAGTTGTCTTCAGTTGTCATTTTGTATGTGTCCAGCCACCAATGGCTCAGCTCACAGCTAAGAGTAAGAGCACCAAGTATGGACATAGTTCATAGAAATCACTACTTATGCAATACTGATAGCCATATGTGAAAACCATACTGTTAAAGACCACTATCTACAAAGTAAGCAAGTTTGGCCTTCATTTGAGCAGTCTCTTGAGGTTTACATGGCTGCATAAGGTTTAGGCAGGTGGGAGAGCATTTTATGTACTTGTTATTAGAGGCACAAAATTTTCCAACAAAATTTTGTTAATGAAATAATCTCCAGGAAAAGCTTAACAGAGTTACCACAGTCACCTAGTCAGCCTTTGATATGACTTGGTTTGACCCTGAAAGCACAAAGATTCACTGACCCATTCATAGCCAACATATTGAATTCATTCCCCCTCAAAAAGCCCCAAAGAAGGTGAAATTGCATACAGGCCAGTCAGCAGGTTTAATGCTTGTGCTTGTGCTTTCTTCATTGAAGCTAACAGTTCGGCCTGCAAGAGATCAGCTGATAGCGATCCAGTTCTGCACAATTCACAGTTTGCGGACTGCAGAGTATGCACAAGCATTATTTTTTGTGAAACCATTTGCCTGACAGCTGCCTTTTCAAGAGGGAGAAGATACAAGCTCATTCCGGTTTACAATTGATGGAGGAAACAAGAAATCCCTTCTGGTGTTTAGGTGGAAGCCAGACATGAATGAATGAAAATGTAGATCTACATTTTTCTCACACTGACAAAGGATGCGTGTCTTTTTCTCTACATTGGTGCAGGGAACAGGCTATCGTCAGCTGTTTGAAAATCAAAACAGATTTTTGAAGGAGGCTTACCATTTACTGATTCCAAAAGCATGCTAAAATCCCAACAGCAATACAAGACTTGGGGAATCTTCCCTCAAAACATTCCTCAAGTTTTAAGAAAATAGCTTGGGACACAGATGAACCATCCTCTAATGAATGATTGTTCAAATTACAGTGGAATAAGAGTTAGCAGGCAAATAAACAAAGCCATTCCCACCATTCCAGAACTCCCGTTTTGCTAATTATGAATGTTTCAAGTTCTGTGCTAAATTTAGGAGCTCTGCATGAAATCTTGGCTCTGTTGAAGTAAATGGGAGTTTCAGTCATTTAGAAGGGGTTCTAAATTTAGCTAAATGAATTTTCTCCTCGGTAGTTCAGTGCCTTCTCATGGTTTTGCTGACACTAGTCAAAACTACATGTCCTTGCATTAAATGTTAAGAGCCAGTGTTTTGTTATTTTGCATTAAATGTTTGTTTAAGCCAATATTTAATTATTATTTCCCACAATCTATTTTGTTTCCATTATTCTGAAAGAAGCCTTTACAGTTTGGCAACTCTGAGTGTGCTCCTACAAAACTGACCAAATATTCACTGTTATATACTTAAAAGTCTCAGTCATGAAGGACTTCAGAGCCTCCCAATGCAGAGTGATTTGTAAATTACTTACAAAACTGTGTAGTTTTGACTGTCCTATACTGAGATAATTTGTCTGCTGGGAATCACTACTACTCTGGATATTCTTTCAAAGTCTCCTAACCCAGTCTATGCATGTTAGACCCCTCTCTTCTTGTGAAATGGGAGACCTTCACAGATGGAAGAAGTTTGGTAATGGGCTTATTTTGTATTTCCTTCTGAATTAGGCTTGATGAAAATTGTAAGCTTTGTCACAAGTTGCTAAGGGTAAAAAAATCCTTCCCTGACCCTTAGAATTTTCACTGGTGAAGTTGGGGCTAAATCGGGTAGCAGGAAGCAAAGACTTGGGGATGTCCCCGAATAACCTGCACAAAAATAGACTAGTAAGAGACAGCCGTAATGACCAAACTGTAATATTTTATGATGCAGAGGCAAGGAACCAGACGCTGGGGGAACAGACTCAAAGGGAATTGTGTCCATCTTTATAAAATGTTATTCGGTAACAAGAAAATGCAATACAAACTGTCAACATTTTAACATCAGGAGCACTAGCATTGATGAACTGTGTGTCTAGACCAACCTATGAGAAAGGGGAAGTGCAAAAGGGATTTCCTCTTTTTTTGAAAGCTGCAGAGAATTATGTGTTTTTCTGCATCATACAAAGAAGAACCATGCAGAAACTCTCAAATTAGCTCTACATGAGGTATTAAAAGCAGTTTAACTCCTTTAGGAGGTAAATCAATTAGGACCACGAATATGTCTTTAACATTGCTGGGATTCAAGCTGGTACCTTTTTAATTTAATTTTGGATCTAGGACTTCCATTCTGTCCTCTCCTGTCACTATAATAGCTGCATGCCTTACCAATAGTCTTACATCTATCCATAGTACTGCAGGTAGAAAAGACAAAATCATCTTCTATTCTTTGCAGATTTTCAGTTTAGGATGAGGCACTTAGGAACCTAGTTTTCAGTGATATTTCTAGATTTTTGTGTTAAAGGTTGCCCCAAGAAAACATGGAGAACCAAAGCTGAAAGCTTGCAAAGCTGGCTTTCTGTGCGACGGTAACACACCAATGAACTCAAACATCCCAACAGGTCCCATATCCCTAAACGTGTGCTGTGCTCTCAGGTCCTCAAGGCACCTCCATGTGCAGGAGGTGTGAGGGAGGCAGATCACACTCCAGGTACCACGGACATAGCTGTTGGTTTCAGTGGGAATTTTATGGGCTGGTGCTTTTAAATTAATTGCCTAAAACAAAATGACCTGCAGGCTGTTTCTGCTGCCTAGTGAAGAGACAGATGCAGTCTCCAGACTCTATTTCCACACAAAATAGGTTTATGTGTAATGAAAAAGAAACATGCTGGAAGTACGTAGACACCTTGGTTCAGGAAATACTTGAATCTCAAATTTCAGAAAGATGGAGAGATCTCGGAGGATATATGACATATGTCTGTCCATTCTGTATACTTTTACCAGCAGTGGTTATCATCAGAGAACGCTGCTGGGCTACACAAATATGCAGTGTGACTCAAATTATGGTATTGTCTGCAGATTTCTTGTCCAAATACAAGGTTGAGGAACCCAGATACTGGTGGTGATCAGACCTGGGTTTTGGTAGCTTTTTCCCAGCTGGTATTTGGAGAGGAGTCTATAATAATAAAATCTGTATGTCTTCTACAGATAGGTAGCAAAGGTGAGGGTGCTGGCTAAAGTAGATTCATAGAGATGTTCAGTAAGTAAAAAATACATAGGTGGAATTAAACACTTAGAAGTCAACAAAGACTGATGCTTAGTGATCCAAGCTGCCTGTCATCCATGACCTCCTGCACCATCCATGAAGACATTCAGTTGCCACAACACACCAGTCTAAACTGGGTGTCCCACCTGCCTCTATTCATAGACTCTTATGAAGAGTCAGAGACTGTCAGCTTGAAGAGTGAAGATTGTTACTCATTTTCTTGAACTTGGATCCCTCTTAAATGAGTAAGTTGAATAAAGCCCTGTCAGTTTTCTAGCTAGCAATTTTACCCAAAGATACTTTAATTAGCTTTGTAGCCAAATTTGGTCCTTCTCCTTCCCTACTTACCCATGATACAAGGAAATAAGAAGAGCAAATCTTCAGATTCCACCCCACCTTATGTTTTAAATATCTTCATTCCATACATATCATATCAGAGAAAATGTAAGGGCTATAGTGAAGGTTAAAGGCATTTAAGTACTAAGAGTGTCTTGCCAAGAGAAGCTGGTAAGAACCCAAGGAGACATTGATCTTTTTATACATGGAGTCTCTTGCAAATTCAGTTTATTGACTTATCAATTGATGCAGTATGCAGTAGGGATTTTCCTGTTGCAAGTTTTATTTAGAACTGGCAAATCCCAGAAACACAATTTTGGCTCCATTCTGTTCATACTGTTGTAACATTGAAAACCCACTGAGATGCTGAATTGATCTCCATGTTCAGTAACAGCTTCATTTCCCAGTGGAGTTGGATGATAGTAGCACCAAATCTCATCCAGACAAAAATCTTTAAGGATGTAAGGTGTGGGTTTGGTCTATTGTTCATTACAAAACATTGGATGTGATTCAAAAATTCACTGTGGTGAATGCATTAGACCAGTTAACACACAGCTAGCTGAACTTGTAGGTGAATAATTTATTCACTCAAAAATACAGTTTTTGAAAGTAGTCCCTGCTCTGCCTTGTGTTTAGCCCTTCCACTGCATGTTTTATCCTGTTGGGAACTTAGGCAGGGACCACTGAAAAGACAGAGTATCAGACCCCCCCCCGATATGTGCAGAGAAATATCTATAACCTTGCAAGACTGGGATGTAACCAGACCCCCACTCTTTCTTACTGAAGCTTGAACTGGACCTGGCAGACCAGATTTCACTAGTGAGGTGTTTTTGCTTACAGCATGTCTGTCATAAATACAGAACCCAAAACCAAACTTATTGCATGAAGGCAAGCATCCATGACATGAAGTACAATTTTTAATGACTCATCTCGAATGATGTGTGAAATCTTCAGGTTTGAAAAGCAAAGCAGGAGTTTATGCAAAGAAAAGAGATTTTCTGCACTTCCTATTGAAGTTCTTTAACAAGACCTAAGCCGAAAACACACTGAATTTCCACAAATTGCACAGACTTCTGTAAGAATTGTGAACGCCCAATATACTCCCTGGACAGCCCCAACACGTGCAGGTTGAAAACAAGCAAAGAACAGGGGACAAAAACACAGAACATAAATATCAGTATTGCTGCTGTCTTTTTTTATTGTTTGGAGAAAGAATTTGAAAAGACAATCATATTCCTCTTTGCCATGAATGACTCACTTTTTGTCAAAGAACAGCAGTTTTGAGCCATTTTCAACAGCTGATGTCAACTTTATCTTGATAAATCAGGATGCATGAAAATAGATAAATTCAAGCTCTCCAGTGAGTGACACAAGGCAAAGAATGTCACTTGCACCTCCCTGCTCTGTCATACTTTGCAATCAAACACAAATGTTGGCAATAACAGTGTTTGTGTATGAAGTGAAAGAGATGGATTTTAGGCTGCTTTAAGGGAAATATTTTCATTACTGACTTCTGCTAATGTCACTAGTATTGAGATTGCAAAGACATTGAAGACGAGACTTGCACTCTGAACATGGGATTAACAGTCAGTTGTACTAATAACTTCCTAGGAAAAGTGACACTTTTTCTCTATACAATGATTTAGGGTTGCCCAGCATCCAGTGTTGTATCACCTAGCCGTAGTTTCCTGGCCTAGAAGAGTTATTCAGAGCACACACCTGAGATACTTTGAGGAGATGGCCAAATGGCCAAAGTTATTAACTTAAGCTAAGCCTACACTGAAGGACAAGGGTGACCTTCAGTAAACACCCTCTCCACTGAGCGGGAAGCAGGGCACCCTGATCCCTTCCATGGTGGCAGTAACTAGTTTTTCCACTGGCAAGAGGCCCCTGACACCAAGCACAGCAGCAGCCAGGGTGCATCAGGACCTGAATCAGAGCAAGTACCTGCACCATCAGTCACTGGCAAGAGGCAGACCCCATTTCAGGGCGATGCCACCTATATGACATCCAGTTTGGTGACAACCTGAACTTCCACTGAAACAACACAGTTGCTTTATTTTGACTTTCCTGTTCACTGTCTGTGTTGACTGCCTAGGGAGGCCTTTGACTGCATAGGGAACCCCACTGCCACATGGCCATGTTAAGCTCTCCAGTTCATACTAAACATTTATCTTATATAGCTGTAGAGGGCAGCCTGAACCCAGCTCCCATTTCTCTTCATTGTGTAAAGAAACCAGGTCTGGCAGTGTTGAATATGAGGTGCTCTGCCCTTGAGTTCAAGATACCACATGGACACCCCTCTTCAGCACACCTGAGCAAAGCCCCTAGTTTAACTCTTCTGGAAAGCCCTGGGCTAACTGGATCCCACAGATAAGTGGATTACTGCTGCTAGGGTAGTCTGATCTCTAGTTCTTTCTGGCTTGGGTCTTTCTATTGAAACTGCCAATAAAAGAACTAATTATAACGTCAGACATTCCTGTGCTGAGACACTCTCCATCAGGAAATAAATGGGGAGTATTTAACACTGCTCTCTGGGCTTCTAGAAGATAGAAATGTCTGGTTGTGGCCAATCTGGGTCAGATTTGATTCACTTACTCTAAAAGGAAAGCATCCAAAGTCCTAATTATAAGGCTTAGACTACAGGAAAACCAGCTCCATTTTACACCAGTAGGATTGTTTGGAGCCTTACAAAAGTGCGAAGGAGGGAGAAAGGTTTGAAGATCGAGGTAAAAGCAGAGGCCACATGTACAAAGAAATACAGGAGGGACATAGGATATAATTAAAAAAAAAACCACAACAATAGAATTCTCTTTAATTTTTTGTATTTTCAATAACTCAAATTTATTGATTAAAACTGAAAAGACATTGAAGAACTATTCTTCCTATATGAGGAGAGAAATACAAGAACAGAGGCAATCATGATTATCTCCTCTTTTCATATCTTCCAAGATTTACCATACCGTATGATACCTGTACTTGTTCGTAAGAGAGGTTTCATGCTGTGCATATTGTCATAATATCAGGGTCAGCAAGGGCATGAGCCAATTTGATTTGCAAACTGTCCTGCTGCTAGGCTACGACTTACAGCAAGCAGGCTTTGCTCTCCAGGTCCAAGAGCACAGCCCTTGCCTTCTATAAGCTTCATCTTCGCCCAAATCTTATCAGTTCAGCTGTGCAGCAGTTTTGTGAGATTGAAAATCATCCCATACAGACCTGGAAAACTCTATTTGTAGTCTCAGGATTTCAGGCTGCAAGACTTAAAATTATCTAAACTTGAAAGACAGAGGAAATCCTTTGCTTTAACACTCACTTAAAAGCACTCACCATAGTCCAGGCAAATTACTTCATCCTTTTTGGTAAGTAAGCAGGTTAGAAAGTAAGACGCATGGATCTAGTATCCAAAGAGCTCCTTGAAGAAGATGCATTATGTTAGTAAAGAACAGGAGCTCAAAATAATTCCCTCCTTTGCAAACAACATTGCACATAGCACTCAGGGACCAAAATCAAAGATTTTCCCATAATAATTAAAAAAAAAAAAAGACACTAATTTAAGGGGAAAAAAACCAATATAGCTTTGACCACTGGCCAGAATGGCTACTTCTATTGCACTACCTTGCATATGTAATGCCTCTCCCCTACCCTCCCCACATCCCATGATTCTGGTAATGGTGCTAATCTAAACTTTGGATTTTACGCTATGCCTGCAGTGTCTGTAACTGCTCTGTAAATACCGCAGCTGGTTTTTCCCCTGAAAAGAGACATCAGGGTGGGGAGACAAAATGCAAACACATCAGTTTCCTGTACATAAACTTTAAAAACTCTTTTAGTAGTGCAGCATGAAACTTTGTGTTAGAAGTCAGCCTTAGCTGTGAAAATTAAAAGGAATCAGGGACATACCTTTTTGAAACTCTTGGACTCCCAAAATCTTATGTAAAGAAGAGGGCATAAATAACTTGGTACTCAGCTTCCCTATTGCATTGCGCTGATTTACTTTCAGGATATAACAATTGTTTTACACTGGATGAATGTGTGCAGATTGTTGAAGGTTATAGTATTTCACTCACAAATCCCTTAATAAGACATTGCATTCCCCAGCGTATGCCTCATCCTGCATCCCGTCCTGACTGCACGTGGTTTGGCTGGAGAACAAAGCTGGAGCCAAAAAAGGGGAGTTTAAGCTTGCATTTTTTCCCATTGATACTGTGTTTAAACCAGTCATCCTTTTCGGCATGAGACCCTGCTGAAAAGAGAATAATGCGTGGGTAAGGAGTAAAGATCTAGTTACGCTGGTCGGATGCATAAATTCATGCTCTGTGCTTCTAGACATGTCTCATTTGTTGAATCAGCTCTTATTCTATTATTCCAAAGTGGTCTCAATCACCTTATGATTTATTTCTTAATAAGAAGAATTTAGAAATTCATGTATCATTTACACTCTGTGATTGTACATAAGATCCTAAACGTAAGTCCCAGTGCAAGTGTAATTTCCAGTCACCCTCCACCCACCCCTTTCTTCCTTTGCTATTGCCTACCCACCTTGGTTTAGCTACATCAGTGTCTGTATTCTGAACATGTGTGACGAGGACCCCTTTGCAATACCACATGAACTTTCTAAGCCTTCAGAAAGAGCTTCAGTACTCAGCAAACTCCAGTGCAAGAGGTTTAGATAAGATGACACTCAATTTCTTTTAGCATGTATTACGATACAGTAGCTTTATGAAGCTTCATCCAAGCAATGCTCCCAGTGAGTCGGTGCTAGTTTGCATCATGTTGAAATTGATGTTCACTCCCTTTTCCAGATGAACTTCGTGCTACAGAGGTTTCTTTTCTGTCTCACTCCGCTATACCTCTTCCAGAAAACGCACAGCTGCTTCTTTAGCAGGGCTTGATGAGAAAATGAACACAGGGAACTGGTCTTCCCATGAGAAGGGGAAGAAGGGTCAAAGCAAGAGTCTGGCTATGTTCCTTAACACCTTGCACTTGGTGTGTTGGCACCTAGCCCACGATCAAGGTCTACCTGTGCTAACAACAGTGTGGGAAAACTCCTGAAGAGGAGGGTAGCCTCCCATGCACTCCTCGGTCTCTGTGGCTCATGCAGATGACCCAACAGATGGGCTAATCGGGCAAACCTGGTAGAAAATGAGGTAACGTAAAACAAACAAGCTGTGGTGTGCTTGCTGCTTCAGCAAAGCCAGATGTCCATGCACCTTCATCCCCTTTCTGACCTCCCACTCACCCTCTCTGGTTTCAGCCTTTGCCTTTTTCTTGCCCTGGAGGAATTCTTCCACTTTCTCTTTACATTCAGGATCACAGTCCCTGTGTCTCACCTGCACGTACCCTCTGGCCAGCTGAGTTTAACACCCACAAAGTCCTCTACAAAACTGTTCCCAGTGATAACCTCAGTGCTTCAACCACTCTTCCCAAAACCAAACCACCATTTCTTCAGCAATAGAAACACAGCTTTTTACACCAGGAGCAGAGCACCTGTTATTTAAAGCTTTACCACCCACCCTCCAATAGAGACTGAGGGATGCCTCACCCTCCAGACAGTTACATTTACACTAGCGTTATATATTTTCTCTGTCACCAAACAGCCTGTGGCCATGACGCTAAAATTCCTTACCCTCCAAGACAAATTGTGTATTGGCAATAGTGCCTAGCTTGCGCTAGCCCCAAAACAGCTTGGGAATTGTATTGGGAAACGCTCTTGGGAAAGAGCGTCAGTCTACCTGGGCCACACTGGGGACAGTTTTAACAGTCTAGCATAGTAGATAGTAAAATTTTACTGTCCAGGGACATTTCCTGACACTGACAGTGCAGACACCCCAGGGAGCTCTGTTAACCACTGTCTGATAGAGGAACCATTCCTTAGAGGTCCATGGAGAGGTTGCGTGGCCAGACTGCATCTCTTTTCCAGCTGTAGAACTGGAAATTCTTCCTTTCATGGTGAAATTCTTCTTGCTTTCCCATCTCTTTCCTCCAAGAGTCAATCTGTGTGGAGATGCAATCTGGGTTTGGAAACAGCTAGATTTGGAAATATTTTAGCCATCTTCATCCATCAGAACAGGAGGAATAATTGTCTTGTCCCTTCATGCCTGCTGCTGAGCGATTCTTCTACATGGTCCCATGAGGTGTTCATGAATGCATGAACGAAGAAAGAAAGGTGGTACTTGCAAGGAAGCCAGCTGCACATTTACACAGTGAAGGTGTGTGTTTCCCTGATAAAGTTTCCACAGAAATGGGCCATGTCAGATTTACACAACGAATAAGAAAAAGTGCATATTTAAGACTATGAACTTCTGCCTTGCCAGAAGTTTGATAAAAAAACCACGCTGCTCCCTCCCACAGACTTGTGGGGGTCTCATACCCATAAAAATCTGTTTCTATTAACCTGTCACATAGATGACAGTTCATCACACCATCCCACAGTCAGGCAATAGAAAGTTCTGCAGAGCTGAAGATGCAAGACATTCAATCCTCTAAGACACTGTTCATATTTTCAAGTGACTTTAACACTCATAAAAAAATGGTGGGTACAACCAGCATCTTGCACTTAATCTCTGAAGATTAATATCAGGGTCAGCTCCCTGTATAGGCAGGCCCACCAGTTCCTGTCAACCTTGATGCAGAAAGAGACACCTCTGAGCTAAGAGATTTGGTTACAGCTCTGGGCCCCAGCTGAGGCTATCAGATTTGGGGCCAGCTATGGTCGTGGAGTTTGTAATGTCAGTCTCCACCCATGTGGACAAAACATGTCACAGAAGTCAAAATACAAGCATCATCTTATGCCAGTTTTAAGAATTTCTAACAAGAACTGAGGCTTATTTTATATATATAAAAAAATGTTTCAAGGGGAAGAAAAATGTAGGATGATTCTGCTCATCTGACCTCCACCCCTCGCTTGCCTCTCTTGAGTTTGTCACATGGTGGTGTTGAAGCAGAAAATTGCTATCAATCCTTATTAGACACCTGCACCAGCTAGTACAAGACAGACATATAGTTTTCCAGAGGAGTACTTGCTCCAGCTCCTTCTCTACAACCAGATTGCTAATGGTCTCACTGCTTACCCAGTTACAGAGTTCCGCATGGAAAGCTGGGGAGGTGTTTATGGCTCCAAAGGCTCATAAAGGAGAACAAGAAATTTATTTCTTCTGAAAAATCCTGCTGACTGCACAGCAGGGAGTTGAGAATACAACTAGCTCTGATACTACCGTCCAGACACTTCATGCTTCCAACTTAAACAGCAAATGACCTAATTGCAGCAGTAGACGTGTCCAAGATAAAACATAACATCCCTTACAGAGGATTTTGCAGAGCCTTGTGAACTTGACAAGAAGCAATTTACCTGTGCTCATAATTTTATTGTATTGCTTTTCTCAAGTGGATCGCTGTTGTTTTAACAGCTGTCGTTCTGCTTGATGATGTTGTCTTTACTGTCCCAATTCTACTTTTTTGGAGGGTGTGAGGGGATCTTGTGCTTGCTAAATTCCCTGTAATTTTTAAATTTTCTGAAATGAGATGCACAATGGATCAAGCTTGAGACATGAATTTCTAAATGCCACCTCCCTGATTGAGGGTTTTGCAGATCCATTAGGATAACCATAGTGGTCATTTTGCTTTTAAAATTCAGGAGCCCAATTCTCATATTGAGCAATGTTCCTGACTTTTAGATTGTCTATGTTTTCTTGAAGGAAGATAAATGTATTTCCTGTATCAGAACTAGTGTGGCCAGCAGGAGTAGGGAAGTGATTGTGCCCCTGTACTCGGCACTGGTGAGGCCGCACCTTGAATACTGTGTTCAGTTTTGGGCCCCTCACTACAAGAGGGACATTGAGTTGCTGGAGCGTGTCCAGAGAAGGGCAACGAAGCTGGTGAGGGGTCTGGAGCACAAGTCTTATGAGGAGCGGCTGAGGGAACTGGGGTTGTTCAGTCTGGAGAAGAGGAGGCTGAGGGGAGACCTTATCGCTCTCTACAACTACTTGAAAGGGGGTTGTGGCGACGAGGGCGCTGGTCTCTTCTCCCAAGTAACCAGCGATAGGACAAGAGGAAATGGCCTCAACTTGTGCCAGGGGAGGTTTAGATTGGATATTAGGAAAAATTTCTTTACTGAGAGAGTGGTCAAACATTGGAACAGGCTGCCCAGATGGTGGAGTCACCATCACTGGAAGTGTTCAAAAAACGTGTGGACGTGGCACTTCGGGACATGATTTAGTGGGCATGGCGGTGTTGGGTTGGTGATTGGACTTGATGGTCTTAAAGGTCTTTTCCAACCTTAATGATTCTGTGATTCTGTGTTTCTGTGAAATAGAGTAGGAGAGTACAAATGAAAATGACTCCCATTGCACAACAGTTCTAGTAGAGACTGGAGACCATTAACTAACAATCATGCAGAATTGATTAATGTTTCACACCAGTGCAGCTGCTGCAATGTTTAGAAAAGTCATCGTATTTTTGAAACCTTTCTGGAGCTAAACAAAATCAATTACAATCTGAGGCAGCAAAATTTATTTAATGCTCTGAACTGCCTAACACTTATTTGTAATATGCCAAGGTTGGCACTAAACAGGATTCAGTAGGTTTCCCAGAAGTGTTTGACTAGCATTTTGTTCATAACCAGTTCCTTGTAATTAGGAAAACATCCTAGTGCTATGAGGAAGGTAAAAAAAAATTCTTCCGTCCATCACGTTAGTTGTCTCTGTTAAGTAGTCCTTCAAACTGTTCCTCGAGGAAGAGGTTGCCCTGTACAGCATTTTACCCCTCTTTAGTCTATTAATACACCAGATGGTAGGTAGGAGCATGAGAGTATGTCTGTCGGGGATGGAGTGAACAGAGCTGCTTATCATTTTCATTAAATCTTTTTTCTTTTTTTTCTTTTCTATATCCAGTAGTTTTTCAGTTGGCACTATCTTCCACTTTGATGTTGCATTAATGTTGCCAAGGTCATGCTGACAAAGAGTTCAGTGCCTGGAGAGGATATATATCTGCATGACTACTTCCACTGAAGGAAAACTGTTTGCAGTGTGACTAATGAACTGTAGTGTATTGTACATGTATGCATTATATATATATATAATGATTTAAAAAGTCACTCCTGCTGCACATGGCATCTGGAATAGAGCTCGGGATCTTCATATTCAGAACTCAGCCAGCAGAAAGACTAGGTCTGCATCCAGAGCATGAAACCTCCTGAAAAGACCCATTTACACAACGTTAGCCATCAAGTAAGGAAATTTGAATGAAGGATTTTTTTATTTCTCAGAGCATTTTTAAGAGTGTTAGCAACTCTGGACTAACTTCCTCCGTTTCCCTAAACAACTTGGACAAAATGTCTGACTCCCACATTCCAAGTCAATAAAACAGCATGTCAAGGGCTTCCCTCAGCATGGCTTTGTCTTGTATCAAAGCATCTCATTCATCAGCAATATGCCTCAAAATTTTTGCTCTAGGACAGTCATGCATTTTCACGGTTTCAGGACGTGTAAACAATTTGGGGTTTTTCTCATGTCACAGAAAGATGCTTGGATATGGTAAATTAACTTCTGTTTCTAGTCCTCTGTTGCCTGATAAGGCCTGGGGTTAAAATATATGAAGTACACTGCTGGCGCTTGACTGCTGTCACTGATCATCGAATCATTTCCTTCGTTCCCTTGAAGTTACATGTAAAGGATGAACCAAACCCAGCTGTAACTAAATTACTTGCAAATAAAAATAAAATCTGTGAGAGAGTGATTGACACAACAGCTAACATGAAGGCTGCGGTGTACTGAAGCCTTCTTACCTGTCTTTTGTATCTCATCCTTTGAGGTGATCCTCCCAATCCAGCAAAGAACAACGCAAAAATAACACAGGGCTGGCAAAGATCTCCTGGCCACTGAGCCCTGCCTCCTTCAGGCACTGTGCCACATGAACTCTTTAGTGCCCTACTGAGATCTGCACCCGGTCTGTTATACCGCGGTCAGACGTCAGGCACCGTCTCACAGAGCCACCATCTCTCCCTTGTGATATGGTAACTGCCAAGTTTAAAGTTCACAAGGATAGAAAGTCAATTTCCCCAGTAGACTAAGAAATTACAGGGGCATGATGTATAAGCTACTCAAAAGCAACAATTCGCCAGGCTGATTAAAAAACTCAGTGTATTTATTTCTCCTCAAAATAAAAGTGGCAAATATTAGGTCAAACGTAAAGAGGATCTGCAGGAGGGAATAAGTATATTAATGAGGCCAGCGATAACCCGATACCCAGAGCAGGAGGAAATGAGGGGAGCAGTGGCAGAAGAGGATTGCATTTCCCTGTCCGAATAAAATGGTGAATTTGATGGGCATCTGCTCGTTGGAGAAACTGCAGAGGACAGTTGTGCTGCATCTGCTGTCATCTGAGATAGCCCCAGTCAGTCCAGACCTAAAAGAGCTCTTCCACCTGACATCTGACAAGCCTCCTACACAAGGTGTGCCATCAAAATGTGTGTAGGCTCCAACCATTGCAGGTAGACGACGGAAAATTTAGACTCTGCATTCAAATTTCAGAGGAAATTTGTTTGCAGATCTGCTTAGCCAGATGTGTCAAAAGTCTTCTGAGGTTCCTGATAATTAAAGTTATACACTGAAAACAACTTGGAAATGTTCATAGACAGGCAGTTAAAGTGGGGCCTTTCACACAGCTTCCAGTGGTTCTGGTTCCAGTAGTTCCACAGGTTCCAGTAGTTCTCTCCAATTATGTCCATTTTCTATACCTTAAACAGATTTCCTACAATAAGAGGGAGCTAGCAGGGGGACGGTCTGTCTGCGCAGGGCACCACTCCATGAGTGGGGGCTGGACCTTGCTCAGTCACTTGTGAAGAGCAGTCCTAGATATACTGAACCTGACCCTTTTTCCTGCTATTGATTACCTGGCAGAGAGGTTACAATTTTCCTGGTATATTTACCCCGACCAGGTTTGTTTCTGGACACCCCTGTGAGCTCTGGTAACTGAGTATTTAAAAAAGCATCAAGACACTAAGTGATTCTGCTGTGGAGCTGCTCCAATCCTTTTCCTCTGCTCTTAGACCAGCAGTAGTAAAACTAAGATTTGTTACAGAGATAATAAGAATTTTAGCAGGCAATCTTACTAAGTCCTTTAAGGGACGACAGAACACGACTGAATGGCTCAATTAACCTTAGAGTAGTATCATCAATTGGCAATATAGAAGGCAAATGCTAGAAGTTCCTCATGTAAGAAGATCATTCAATCCTCTGGCATGAATACCCACATTTTAAGAGATGACCAGAACTGTGATGTAGGCACCTCTTTTGCCATCTCTGCAGTTTAGATACCAATTTATGGAGCTTTTTCTGGCAAAATAACAGTAGCAGAAAAAGTGTAATTTTGAAACCAGTCCTCAGTCTAGGAGAAATTTGACTTTTGGATATAAATAGCAGCAACACCTGCCTAACCTAAATGCTCATTTTACTTTAAACTAGTTTAATTTAAGAAATAGAAGTTACACTTACTTTTAATGGGCAGCAGCTGTTCATTAAATTTATAATGACATTTAGATACCCTGGTGATAGACATGCAGAAATATCATATACATAGAGACAGAAATTCATTAGTAGCATTACTGAGATGGCTTGGAAGGGAAATGAACTTGAAAAGAGACACTTGTTTCAGCTCCATCTCCAGTTTGAAAACCCGGGCTGTTTTCTAAGGCATACAAATGCACTGCGGTGTTAGCCAGAGCCCCTCCTACAGACAGTCTGAAGAACTTTCCTTGCAAAGACATACACACGCTTAGGATTTTGCCGCTGAATGATCAAGGTACTACTACCGCTGAAACCTAAATTGGTTCCACTCTCGACTATATACAGATATACAGAGATATAGAAATGTAGTGTATATATATAAAAGTTATTTGCACAAAGGAAGTAGTAAGTGCATTAGAGTTTATGCACACGACAGTGTATGCATGGCAGAGGAGTTGTTCATTTCTAATGGGCCCTGGCTGTGTCCTTCTGATGACCCATGGAATATTTTTTATCAACTTTAGTAGACAACTTCAGTTGACCCACACATTAGGGACTAACAGAATTACAGAACTCTAGTAACAGAATACACATTAAAAAAACCCATATAAAGCAGTTTTGTTATGTATAGAAGAGAGAGCTTCACACTGGAACTGCTCAGAGAAGGATTGCATTTGAATAGCTCTGATGAATTCGAAGCATCACTCCCTCCCACAGTTCCCTCTGTACAGCTTTCATTTTTCTCTGTTGAATAAGTCCTAGTGTGGCAGGAAACTCATTAGCAAATTCTTTGCTGAAAGTAATGCTTATGTAAGTTGAAGACAAACACATTATCAGAAGAACATTTTGATTAATTTGCTGTTCATTAACTGTACACCTTAGTGACTGTATACTAAGTCTCTTTCGAAGACAACCATAAAAATTGTACATAGCTGTATTTTTTGAGAATCTAGCATTCTGAGGACATTTAATTACCTTTAACAAATGTTTAGTATTTGTTTACATCAGGTCCCCATTGAAATTCTGCAGTGCACACTTGCAGGAGGACTGGCAATCTGAGGTCCCAGAGGGTTTCTTCCAAGAAAGCTATCACTGTGGAGCCATAAAAAGTCCTAGTACTGTTAAAAAGTGGCCAGGGTTGTACGTTGTGTCACCCCGAATCAGAGACAGAGAACATATATCAGCTCATCCACAGAGAACTTATGGGAACTACTTTTTCCAGCAGGTCAACCGGGACGCTTACTATGATGACCCTTAATCTGGATCATGTTTGCTTAGCATCCAATGTCATTGCAAATCCAAAACTTTGACCCTAGTGCCTTTAATGACACACACCTTTTGGTGACCTTTGTCAGAATACCTAGCTAGTTTGACTACTAAACTGGAGACATAGTTCTTTTTATCAGATTAATAAATGGCATTTATTGGGAGGAAAGAAGCAGCAATGGAGTAGCTGTGCATTTTTTCCTAGGGAAAAAAGTCTAAACAAGGGATTTTTTTTCTGCACTCCTCCATTTGGAGGGGTATTGTGGTGATGAAGACATCATCAGTGGCTTAATTACATATACTAGCTACAGGTGCTGTATCACTCACACTAAATATAACTTGACTAGTAACAACGCTGTGCCAGGCTGGTACTAGGTAATTATATTTGGCTAACATAATCTGCTACTAGAGTATTCTTCACTGCAGTGTTGCCATGTATTGTCATAAGAAGACCTCTCTCATTCCCTTACTGTTTCCAAGGGGAAAATGAAAGAGTCCCTGTACACTGTACATATTTCTAGGTTTCTAAAGAAAGAGCTTTATGACACTTAGGACAAGAGCACTTCTATAAACATAAGTGGACACATTCTCATTTCCTCCACAGTTTGACAACTGTTTGGCACCTTTTTCAGTGGATTTGCACAGAATATGACTTTACTTTCACTTGGTTCCAGCTAGGCCTGGTCCGCCTAAAAACCTGCTCACAAGTTTCACTCAACTGCCGAGCAAAGATTGACTGGGGTGACCTAGTTCAGTTTAAAAAACGATTAAAAGAAAATGGCTCTTCTTCCCAGAAATCTCCTGCTTTTGCCAGTCTGTAACATCAGATAAGTGGGAGGTGTAGTGGTCTGCCATCACTGCTCATATTTCTGCTTCTGCTGGAGCAAAGAGGGCAGTGAGTACTGACCAGCAAAAAGACATCGGAAACACAGCATGGTATTAAAAGCTCTTGCTCATTAAGGAGAACAAAGAGCCATATTTCAGGGTAACAGCACAACATCTGCCAAAAATTTGCACAGAGCAGTTATAAACACAAATGAGTACTTTGTGTGCACATGCAGGTAATGGCAAACTTCAGTCAAATATCTCGAGTGAGTAGGTAGCTTTTCAAACACCTCCCTGGCTTTCATCCCGAGGCACAACGATGTGCACAAATCAAGCAGCTCAATAGCATTACCCTATGGAAATGTGTCCCCAGAGTCCAATGTTCCCTCTCTCTTTTCCAGTAGCCCCAACATGACTCCTGTTAAAACCACAACTTACAGAGATAAAAAGAGCTTGAGAAGTCTTGTCCTTAAATCTTCACCAGTTAAGAAGGAAGAAATTTAAAGGCATAATGAACAGAGAAAGCCAATAGGAAACTCTTAGAGCTCTGTAAAACTTTTCTTCCTGCCTTGCTGTTAAATCAAATTAAATATTTGTTTCAGGTTTCTCTGCAGACAGACAAGATTTGAATGCCTTCAATTTTGAACTATTGTTACTAATACTAACAGGGCGTTAGGTACACAAGGGATCTTACCCATCTGCCCTCCAGCCCTCTGATCTATGGCCCCAGGGAGGGAGCGTGGCTGGAAATAGTGCAGCATTTCTGAAAGAGATATGCAAAAATTCTTACTCCAGGGGAAAGCCACCTAAGTCAGGAAAGTAGAAAAGTCCTGAAAAAGATGTCTTAAGATTCTCCCTATTTGTGACTATTACCTGAAAATCTTTTCCCATACATAAGCACCAAGGCCTGAAGGGAAATGGAGGTGGCCTTTCAGGCATCGGTGTTCTACCAGGCAATCTTCTTCTGACTCCAGGTGTTACACTGGGCACTGATTAATGCTGAGCTGGTACCACAATGTTCCTGAATCTCGCTCCAAGTTTGTTTCTTTCCTGAACTGATCATGAAACAGCTATTTCATGCAAAGTTCTGATGGGGCATCTGCTCCCCAGTTGATGTCTGCAGCTATCTCAGATGTAGAGACCTGCATTTAGCTCTCACTTTTGTCCTAACGGGTTGAACTCGGAGTCCGAGAGAGCCCTGTCTATGCACCTATGGGGATGCAAAAAAGGTGTCTCCTCCCTGCTGCAAAAGCCATTCATTTCTGCATGGAAGAGGGGGACAAACACTTTCTCTGGCTAGTGTTTGAGGATGCTCATCTGAGACACCTGAGTGCCACTGACTATGTGGTTTATATCAAGTAATTTTCAATAAAGGACTACCACAGGTAATTGGAGGAGTACATTTTTATAAATGTCTAGGAATTAAAACGGGTTGCAGAAAGGGTTTCACATTTAGTAACTACTGCAAATGGAACCATTTTGCCTCAGCAGGGCCATGTCTGTGCAGCACTCCACGCTAGCTGATGCAGCTTGCCTGGCTTCTGTGGTCCCAGCCGGAGCAGCAGAAACAGCCCAGGGTTCTCCATACAGCACTGAACTCTGCGGCACTGACACGTCCATTACTTCTGTGTAAAGGAGACTTGCTCTGAAGAGTTTTGTTTCCCACCTGAGCCATCTCACTGACACTGATAAAGTCCTGCCAGCTGACATCCCATGCCCTTACAACTAAAAGCAGGTGTGCTTCAGCAGGATGGATCCTAAGTGCAGAGTATTTTTCTTCTGAGCAAGTATCACAGGAATAGTCAGGACTCTTTTGACTCTGCAGACTACAGGTAAGTAACTCCATTACCTTAAATACATAAAATAATTTCCAGAAGAATGTAGTGCAATTTTCCTGTGGTCTAAAGAATGATTAGGGACTGCACACTTTTGAAAACAGTCCAATGTGCTTTCAAAACAGGTTTCTTGTAGCCTTCCATATTACAGACAGACCTAGCTTAGCACGTCATGGAAAAACAAGACGAACTTAAACAAAAAAAAGCCTTGTCAGCCTTTCCAGTTTTCCCACTACATTTCTTTATTCCATTTAAAAAGACTGACCTTTTTTCTTCTGTATTGGTCTTCTATTCTTATCATATTGCACAACTGAAAGATCTGACATCCTTAGCTTCTAAGGTATTCGTTTTCACCAAACTACTCTAAGAAAGAAAATTCATGAGTGGGAAACCGAAGCACCAGAGCTCTGAAGAGCTCCCAGAGCTGTTCAGGGAGTCAGTTCAGGGAGCACTGAGCCCGGACCTCCTAAGTCTAACAGAAAGACCTCAGCTATTCAATCATCCTTCCTTTCAATAGCACTATTTTACCTGTCTAGAGATCGCTTTCATGTGATAAATGTTTGTAATCGTAAAAATACTTATATTCATGTGTGTTAATTCATAACAAGAAAACCAGAATATTTTTACTGAATTATGTTCATTCTGTATCAGCTATTTATGAATACTAGAACTGTAACTCCTTATGCAATAAAACAGATATGTATTCATTTAAATGAATGCAAATAAGGACCATTGATTCCTTTGACCCCTTTAATTCATTAGCCAGGCAGATTAGTTTTTTAGATAAAGTCAAAGGGAAGAAATATACCCAAGGTGAATTTTGAAACAACTGTGTCAAACTGAAACTGATCCTGGAGTGATCCTTATCTGCAAACTACGGGGTATTTGTTCCATTGAACGTCAGAAGGATAAAATCAGTCTAAAGTCTCATGTTAGCGATTGGCAGCCACTTGAAAGTGCTGCACCTGAAAACAGGCTTTACTTTATTGACCATAAAAGTAAACAATGCGCCTTATCATTGTACTACTTAAGCAGCAAAATACTCTGAGATGGTAAATTTCTAAGTTTTCCTGTCTATGAGTATACAATTTTTAATGAGCTAGTACTTTCCTTAAAAACAGTCCTCAGCGCAGACCTTGTAAAACCCAGCCGTCGCATCAGTGGCCATGTATTCAGACCTTCACTTCCAGAATTGTGAGCTGGCCAAAAGGCAAGGACACGAGGTTCTTACAGCCCAAGTGGAAATTTTCAAAGTGCTCCATCTGACGGGACTACCCTGGTCCCAAGGGCTTTACAACATAGCCCCTAAATGCTAGCTCTGTGGCAGGGCACTTTAAAGCATTTCTCCTCAGAATATGCATGGCTCCTTTTACAATATAAAGAAGACTTCAGAATGGGGCAGCCCCAGAACTGAGTTTTTCAAATAAGCCTGCAAAATTTGTCAAGGACTGTTGTAACACAAGGCCAGCCAGGCACCTGATTCCAGAAAAAGGGAAGCTCCCACACCCTGGTCTTTACCCATCAGCTTGTGTGAAGCACTCACTGGGGTGTGGGAGCTGGAATTTACCCTCCTGCTCTGCCCATGAGGATTTGAATCCACGGTGCCTCACACGTTACAGGGGAGGAAAGCTCTCACTTTCAGGTTATCACATATTCTTGTGGGCAGGGGGGAGGAAGAAAACCCACTTGCAATTTTTGCTGTTAGAGCTGCTCATTTTATATTGGATGATTAAATATTAATGGGTGAGAAAATAAGCATGACTCCCTAGATGATCCTTTGGGCAAGGGGACACCTGTGTTTCGGTCCTGCCTCCCATTACTACCTGAACAGCAGTGGAACGGGGACAGGAAAGCAAGTCTCTTTTCTCCTGGTCTCTCCTCTTGCTCGGGTGAGTTCCCAGTTCCTGGGACAGCACTGCTTCTCTCTGGCCGAAGGAACATGCAGCTACGCAGTCAGTGTCAACCACCTGCAAGGGGAGGATGGAGGAGAGCCTGACCTGTGGTACCCCACCACCTCCTGCTAAAGCACATACCCCTGTGACTGAGTACACGGGCGGAAAGGAGAAGGCAAACCTGCTCTTTCCACTTTTGCTGGTGCAGGAAGAGCACATGGAGAAGTATAAATACTGCACTAAGATAGATGCTTCACCAGGGTCCACAGCAATCAGAGTTCACTGGAGCCCAGAGCAACTGAAGTTCTGGGAATCATTCTCCTCTCCCCAGCTCAACATGCCCCTCACTAATGAAAAAGGGATTTGAGGGAGACAGAAATAAGGAACAGCAGCATTTAAGGACGCACTAACAGGTTTCCTGAGCCTGAGACAAACCACACTGGGGTCTGAGATCTGACATTCAGCAAGGGGGCTTGGGGCAGAGGACCCATATGCCCCAGTCTGATGGTTGCCTTATGGTAACCCCTAGACATCAAGAAAAACACCGCTTTTCTTCCTTGGGTATTTAGCTCTGAATCACCCCTGAAAATGGGAAAATATTCCTTGAAAAATTTACTTGTGCTCTTTATAATCTTATTTTCAACCATGAGTCATAGACCTAAGTGGCTTCTATGCCCTTAGATTTGTTGGTTATGCAGATGAAATGAAAGACAAGAGATTCCCGATAATGAGAATTTGTCACATCTATGGCATACCTGGCTGTCACGCCACAAGCCCTGGTAACAGGATTATGAGTGGGCAGAACCAGCATGGCAAGAGCTCTATTGTCCTTTGCCAGATGCAGAGCACCAGCAAGAAGCTCACCCATAAAATAAGAATTTAATTCAACCTTTTATTAAGCAAATATACCAGAACTATTTCTACCTACTATGTAAATAATGAACTTTATGTCACATATCATAGAAGACTGATTAACCCTTTCCTCTATTTCAAAGTATGCAAGTGTACTAAGTATGAGATACTCTCTTTTGGAAGGCTTTAAGAGATACCTTTGGAAACACTGGGAGAAATCAGCACACCACCACCCTCCACACAAATGTGTTTCAGGCCTTACCCAAAACCCTCCGGAGAAACAAGATTCTTTCTTTCCAAGTCAGACTCTTGCTCTGCAGGCAACATCTGTACTCACACATGTAAAACAAATATATGCCCTTCTAAGTTTTGTCTGCATACAAATGAGGAAACATGGGTTTTGTGGGAAATGGGGTACATGCACCTATTTTGGAGGCATGGTGCCAAAATCTTGAATATTGACCTTACAGGTCTTGAACCTGTAAATGCCAGGAAATTACAAATAATAGCGACTAACATTGAAGTGATTCCCACTGTTTCTGAATTCCCTTCCTTTATTAGAGTATTATCTTTGCTCCACAGGAGCAGTTCTTCCCTCCCAGATCCACTTTTTTAGCACAAGTGGGAAGAAGAAACTGGCCAACCCATTTACAAGCAGGTTAGTCACTAATCCAACAGCAAATGCAGACTACCATGCAATAAACAAATTTAGGTTTCAAGCCATTAACACAAATACATAGCTTTAAGTCAGAGACCTCCTGGCACTGCTCGCCACTTTAATGAGGGGGCACTAAGGTGGTTTTGTGCGCCCCTGACCTGGGGGTTCATCATTTTTGCAGCCTCACAAGCATTAGAGCTGCTGAAGGATTTCTCTAATTGCTGAGAGTCATTTAAAGCTCACCTAACTCAGCCACCCTGGTCCACAGAGGTGCCATGGCAGTTGTCAAACTGATTTCGCTCAGCCCGCAGATCTCCCCAGGCTGGGGACCATCTGGTGGCCAGCTAAGCTGGCCTTAGGGCTGCCTTGTGTGGATGACACAGAGCCAAGCTGGGGGAGCGCTTAGAGCAATGGTACTTGGGACTCCTTCCAGAGGTGTGAGATTCCTCGGGCATGGCGACCTGGCACCGGCAACAAGGTGCTTTACTGAGGCAAGGCTGCAGGAGCTGGTCAGGGGATTTTCTGCTAAAAGCTTAAAGGACCTCTCTCCTTACCCTCCTCCTAATTAAAAACTTGAGCAGAAAAAAGAACAGGGAGTAATTAATTTTCTTCTTTTCGAACAATCCCAGAAACTGACACATTTTAAGTTTTTTGTTGGCTTTTTTTGTTTTCATCAACTAAAAAAAATGAGGTCTCCTTCCAAACCCAGAATATTCTGAATCATACACGAATGTTTGCTTAGAAAAGGACATGGGTCCAACGGGATAAAAAACCAGACAAGCTGATAATGGAGACTGAAGCAGAGGTACATCTTCCTGACTAGTGCTCCCTCACAGCTGAGAGGATTGCATAAGCAATGATTTAACATTTTTATAAATGTCACATACTTAAAGGTATTAGAAAGACTTCAACATTATCAAGGAGAGCTACTAAAACGATTGCACCAAATTCCTTTTCACAGTTCCAAATACTTTTATGTGGTAATGTAGAATACCTAAAAGTGACCTAACTGCTTTGTCGCTGCTTTAAAGGAATTGACTGTATAAAAACCTTCTGTGCTACTAAGAGAAGGAATGAGAAATTTTACCTGGTAAGAATAACACCTGCTAACAAAAATAGGAACCTATATTTAGGTTCTGTTACTTCATGCCTGGTTAATCTGGAGAGCATGTCCGGGAGAGCAACTGGTGTTAACCAGTCTGATAGTGTGGTGCCCGCAGCAATACGAACTTGTTAATCTTAAGTTTAAAATAGATCTTCACCAGTAATTCAAGTTAACTGTGTCTGATCCGACTAGTTTTATTTTGCATGTTCACTTCATCTCCTCTCTTTTGGTGCTGGGAAGATTTGGCCCTAATTTGATATAATATCTTGATGATTATGTAGCCTGCACTGAACTGTAGAGACAGGGATTTTTTAGCCTCTCCAAACCAATCGTTTGAGCTCAGTGGAGTTAAATGACATATCCAACATCTAAATTTGAAGACCCTTTGGGCCCAGTTATGTGCAAGTTTTGGTGGCACTTGCAGTTGAAATCATAAATCAGCTATGGTTCCAAACAAAAAATTGTTTTATTCCACTTATGAGGTTTAGTAAAAAGTTCACCTTCTCCCAGCTTGAGCTACAGTCCACACCATAAAAGACCCTAAAGCTGCTGATGATAATCTTTTCTGCCTGCAGCAAAAAGCCTTCATGAAGTGATAGTGAATATCTTCAGCTCCCATTGCTTTAATAGGATTTCAGTGCACTTGAGTTTTGGAAAGTCATACAGTGTATTCATAGGTGCCTAGATATAGACTTCAGAGCCTGATATAAATCTCTAAATTGGAGTGTTTCAGGCAATCTGATAAAACAATACATGTTCTTTTGCCAGACTTTCCTACTCTTAGGTAAAAGAAAGACCCATTTGAAAAAATGAGCTGCAAAGTGTTAAATTTTCACTTGTTTTCTAGCATTTGTTAACAGCTTTGGTTCAAAGCATGGAAAATCACATTGGGCATTAATTTAGCTTACATTATGAATAAACTTACTCAACCTCAAGAGACCTTCAAAGATTTCTGTATCACAACATCAGGATTCAGAAGCCCAAAACTTTTCCTCTCTAAGAAGTTTCAAACACCGAAGAAATGAGGTTTTTAGTTTGTTGGAATTCAGGCAGAAAATGTAGCTCATCCAGAAGCAGTCTTAAGATATTTCCTTATTATATAAGCATGTTTGAGCCCCCTTCTCCTTTGAATAAAATTTTTTAAAATTAAGTTCCACGCTCTTCAGTTTTCTCATGATATAAGATACTCAGCAGCAACCCTCCTCACCGGGGTGGGAAGAAGTGAACATTACTTAGTCCTTTCAGCTCCTGCCACCACGGGCCCAGCCTGCTCTTCCCCGGCACAGGACACAAATGGTCATATTTATAGGTTGCCACGCACACCAGGTGGTATGGGCTGCCTGTGTGTGTAAGACCAGCAAGCAGACAAATTTGATTAAATGAATCCAACATTCTGCCTCCCAAAAGCATGTTTTTCCTTTTCCACGTACAAACTTTGTGACCGTTTGACAGGGGAAGGATGAATAAGACCCCAGGAGCTATGGGCCTAGGTACATTACAACCGTATTAGTTAATGATAAAGGCTCATTCTCAGGATTTAAACACCTTCATAGAATATTCAAGGCTGTCTGCAGACCCCTCCCAGACTGAAGCAGCTCTTCTCCATGCTCTGCACCACGGATAAGTGCAAAAATCCTGATTAAACTTTGGCTATCTGCTCCGCAAAGGGAGTCATCTCCGGTGGGATTTCCTGGGCCATGTCTTCCACATGCAAGTCTCAGATACTGTCTGGTTGTCAGCATTTTAGGAGCATGCTGTTGCTGTGTGCTTTGTGCCTTACTGTCTCTTAAATACATGGAGAGAGGAGATAATGGATCTTCGTTACCAGTGATGTCCCCTTGAAGAAGTCACCATTAAGAAAGCTTCCGCCAACTTTGTCACCTAAAGAATCCAGCCTGCCCACTATGCCATCCTGTGAAATCAAAGCCTCCTCCTACTTTCTTGAATTATATCTGCTTTGTACATTAGTTTTAGGAACAGATGACCTTGAAGATTTATGGGTAGCAAAAGGGAAGAATATGAGTCCTGTGCAAGAAACTAGAGAAGTCCTTTGTGCTACGGCTTTTATACCAACACGCAAAGCATCAAGCCAGGCATACATATGTTCATTGTTGCTTTGAGTTAAAAGAAGCCATGCCCTGGCATCCAGGGAAGAAATGTGGCTTGCAATATTTAATAATATGTCTTCAGGTTCTTGAATTATTAGTTATGAAGTTTAAAGCTTAATCTTGCTCTGTGAACTTGGCTTCTCAATAGAAAATATATGGTGAAAAAGATTGTTGTAAGTCTTTAGAAAAGTGCTGGAAAGGCTTGCTGAATTAAGCAAACTTTTCTCACAAGTAAAGGCTGTAAGAGTTTCAAAATCTTAAGAGCAGCCATGGAAAACACTCCAAATTCCTCCACGTATCTGCACCCTAGATAATATCACAGAGAAGAAGGGAAGAGTCAGCCCAAAAGTCAGGTAGGATAATCCCGAAATAAAGAGAACAGTGCAATTTTGAATGGAAAATCAGAATGAGACTGCTGTAGAATATGTGGGGTACTCACAGAGCAAGCTTTTGGTTAGCCAAGCATAAGCTCCATCGGGCAACTGCAGGACTTCAATGGAGTTCAGAGCCGGCACAGATACTTACTTTCCGGCATGTCTGTCCTTCAGTCTGCAGAATGACTTCAAGAGCAGTTGCTGGAGCTCTGTCTGCACCAAAATGGGAGTAGTTTGTCTTCGTATATATGTCTAGAGAAATTCACCCCCGTACAGGTGGAAGGAGAAAGTTAATCTCTTCCTGGGGCCTCCTTCAGGTCTAACACAGGCTCTGTCAGACTGCAGGGCTGCTGGGGTTAAGCTCACGTTTTACTGTTTCTCATTGGTTTATTCAGTTCTTTGCGGCTTTCTGGGAGATTTTCCTCTGCACATTCTGGCCACAGATTCATGTATGGTTTCAGGCTGCAGAGGACCTTCTTTTAAGTGGACAGTTTTTATCTGTCACTTTTGCCTTCCATGCTTTTTCATGGCACAGAGCCAAGTCCTTCCTTACCCTCCTCCAGGTGGTGGGAAGAGTAGGGACCTGATGAGAAGCAGAAGGACAGGCATTTCAAAATATCCCAGCAAATCTAGGATAGGTTCACTGCAGACAAACTGACACGCGGGAGCCAGCCCAGGCACCTGAATATGTGGGATTTCTGTGCTCCAGGTGAAGAGCCCTACTGCACTTAATGGTGGATCACAAGGAAAACCTGTACAAAAATCATACTGGTGGGACTCTGGAAGACAAGAGGCTTTCTGGGAGTGTCCCTATGCTTCTTTCACAAACAGACGAGGGACTAGAAACCTGGAGCTGAGGTCAGTCTTGTGTTGCAATTAGGTGAGGCTGAGAGAAAAACACCTGGGCAAGTAAGTTTAAGCCCTGACAGGACAGCAGTCATTTTAAATATTCGTGACACACTTTTCCTGTATGGTTGAGTTGCAAAACCTTATCAGTTGGTATGTCTGCAACATGTACTTTTTAATTTAATTGTTTTGCTTAGTTTGTATCTATTTAAATACATGATGAACTTTTCCTGACTTACATTGCTCCCATCTGGTCAAATGGGCAGCCCCGCTGGTGGCCACTTCTAGTCCTTAGCTGAGGAGAGAAAGCAAGCCCCCTCAAAATCGTTTCATGGCCAGTACTAAATACTCACACTCACTGATGAGAAATAATGCAGCAGGTTGGACTGCCCAGCCCTTAAATCTCTGCTTGCCTCCTACACCACCGGTATCGCAAGAGGCACGGTGGGAATAGCCTTGCAAGCCAGGTCGATCTCGATCGAGAAGTAACAAAGAACTTTGTGAGTTCAGAAAGAGGGCTGTGAGGCTAAAGTTGTAAACTGATAACAAGTTGGACACACTGCACTGTTGTGTTGTGAAAGCCTAACGTTTAGCTTCTGTTTGCTTTAACTTGCGAACATTTTCCATTCTCTGGCTGCTGTAAATGTCACTTCTTTCCACAATCACGAAGCCAGGCCCTGATCTTTGCTCAGAAAAGAGTCCAGGTCTTATACCAAACCTGCTCATCATAATTTTACTGCAAACCTTTGACAATTTTGATAAGTGGTTATGTTATGAATTGTTGGAAGGAAAGCTTCTAATCTTGGACACTAGCACAAGCAGGTAGAACGGGTCAAATTTTCAAATAAAACAAAATAAATGCTTTTTAATGTATTATTTACAAGCTTCCAAGAAACCACTGTGCTTATCAGATGCTGAAATCATTTCCAGGAGCTACTTAGAAATAGCTGTCAATTATCTTCAGAAGTTATATGCCCTGGAGAATTAATAAAGAGATTCCTTACTAAATTTCTCTTTTCTGATCTTGAACTCGTCTACAAAGGAAATAATTTACATTTTTAAAGAACATTAAACTTTTTTAAAAAATATATCAGAGTGATGGAAAATACTGTTAACAAGTCTGCCTTCCCAATGTAATGCTCTATTTTCTTGACGAAATCACACATATTTTTAAATCTGTGGGTAAGAAAGGAGAGAAGCTGGCAGAAACATGAAAAGTAAAAAAAAAAAAAAAGAAGAAGAATGCAGCAGTCTGTGTAAAAAGAGCTCATCTCATTTGGGAGATAAATACCATATGGAAGAGTTATTCTCCCTTTGATATGCAAGATTACCAGCCATTGATCTTCAGTGAGAGCCGTGCATAAGAACAGACCTTACAGCTGAACTACAGTTGTTGGTATTTTGCACGGAAAAAGTAAATAGTTACATGCCTGCTTCTGTAGACTTCCAGTCGCAGTGATCATTGATCACACAGATTTCTGTCCATACCAAGAACTCACATTGTTGTGCAGCAGCATGCAGTGACTGAGATCTTTATTACAGCGGCACTTATGTCATTATTGCTGAGCTAGTTTTGAGTTCAGCAGAGTTGAAAGATGAACCTGTTCACCTTATAATATTGTTTGCTTTATTTATTGTTTTTTCCATATTACACTTTAAGACTCTCACCATGTAATTTTACGGCTTTGAAGCTGTGTGGGTTGACCTATAACTGTAATAAAAGAATTTGGAACGAGATAACACAAGTTTTTCCATTATTTACAACAGGTTGAGGCTACTTATTCAACACCTTCAACTTTGCTAAAATGAACACTTTTTCAAGCAGCTGTTATGTTGTGGTAGTTCTTTGCAGCACATAGATTGTACAGCATAGGGCTGTGCTGTGAGGTCAAACAAGAAAAACTTCCAGTTTAAATTTTTAATTCAACCTTTCTGAAGAACACTGCGTTTCCTAGTTACAAATTAACAGTATGTTTTTATCCTGCGTAACTACTCTAGGACACAGGTTGTGTTTCTTGTGATTCATGCTCCTCTTAAAGAGCATTAAGTTCAGTCAAGAGGATGTACAAAGGACAGAGGGGAGTATTTGATTCCATTTTGTCCACAGGGGATTGACTCACAACACCATTTCACTTGGATCCCATCACATCTAACATACCCCTAAACTGCACCCCCCAGTTTTGGTGACACAGTCAGCTTTTTCTCCAAGCATCGTAACGCCCCATGGGCTGCAGAGCAGGCGTGTTACAGGGTGCACCCCACAGCCCTGGTCGCCCACTCGCATGGACTGCAGTACCTGTGGGTGTACACCAGAGTTTCCTTTCAGCTGTCAGCTCAAGTTTCTTTCCAAAAAAAGTCAGTGCTCAGGAAGTGAGGACTCTGGGAACAGGGACCACTGACACACACCCAGCTCTCCTCCTGTTCTGGAGCTAACGCTCAGCTAAAGCACACACACTGCCCTGTAAGCTAGACATGGTCTGAGTTCTCCAGGATGGGTGAAGTGAAAGGGCCCTAAATATTCAAAAGGAGCTCTAAAATCCTCCAAAGAGACAGGAAACCCGCCTAAATTAGGATCCTAAATTTCCAGCAGTCTCCCAGTAAGATGTCTCACAAGATGGGTCTCTGAAAACTTCAGTAACCAACCACCAACACTATTAGTGGCAGTAACACTCCAGTTAACTACTTGCTGCACTACTAAACTGTGCTGAATTTGCTTGGAATTGCATGCAAATACACATTATCCAAACGATAGAAAGATAATAAAAACCCAGTCTGGCATATAGCAATATAAGCCACTAAAATTCCCACTGAAACTCACCAAAAATCACGAAAAGGATGAACACTGATTTTAATAAACGTTGGATCAGATTCTCAGAGAAAGCACTGGGTCCAGTGACCTGTGCCCATTCCCACTCAGTCCATGCCATGCAGAGAGCTCAAGGCAGCAGCTGAAGACTGCTTCATGTCAGGGGTACCTTTGGCTGTAGCAGTAACTTCACAGCACCTCACACCACCAATGTGAAGGTGTTACGGGATTGTTGCAGGTGGGTGAGAGGAGCTGCTTTTCTTGGCATGAGTTAGGTCATCCCCAGGCTGCTTTCTCCTGGTGTGAGTTAGGTCACCCCTGAGGCTTTTCTAAATCTCATAGTTAGGCAGATATTTGCCTGCAAAATACAAGAAAAAACACAGTTGAGCATTATCTTGGAAAAGATGGAGCTAAATACAGCAATGCTGCTTGGTCTCACTTTTTTTCTTCGTTTCCCGGCATTGTAGGGCATCAAACAGATCCCATCCACCTCAGGTGCTTTTTCTGGTGGCAGTGATACATCAACACCCCAGTACAGCCTTTCATGCATCTGTAGCACTAACATATTGTCAGATTCCTTCAAACAAAAAAGCCATTCCCCCATGCCTGGAGCCACAGGCTGTCATGCTCCCTGTCTTTGGGCACTGCTGGGCCAGAGGGAGGTGCTGGACCAGTGCTGCCCACGAGGTCTGTGCTGGGCATCCATGTGGTTCTTGAAGGAAGGGAGCTGCAATGTGAAGAAGAAAATATTCTGATGGTTCTAACGATCTTACAGGATGGGAAGGCATGGCAAAGCATGGCTACATGGACTTTGGGCCTTCTAACACTGAGGAATTTGTTGTTGAGCATGGCCTTGTCATCAGTATGCTGTTCCTTGGAAAGCTACAGATGAGACCATAAGGGTATATAATACATAAAAAAGGAATGAATTAGGCCCTGGCTTCACCTGTCAGAAGACTTGGGATATGAATTTACAAGTGGCTCACCAATTTGCAGTTTATATTAAAATACATTTCACATCCTTAAAATCATTTTGGACAATACTGTCTAGTGCATGAAAAACATATTTCTATATAATGTTGTCTTTGAAAAACAGTGAAAGCTCACGTAAATCACTATTTACATAGCATATTTCCTGTGCAAATACTGGTTTACCATAATGACTATATAAGCCAAGTCTGGCTTCAGATAGAGTGTACACTTCAATACTGCATTTTCTTTTTCAGTTTTAAAGAATACAAATACTGACTGAAATGTAGAGGAAAAAAAAGTAAGCAATACATTATTCTGCAGTATTATCCAAATATTTTTAAAAGATACATTCCTCCACCCACGGCCAGCCATACTTGCTGGCATTTGCACACAACTTGAAGCTGCATTCTAGAGCCCAGTGCTACTTCTGCAAATTCTGCCACAGCCCAAACCAGGTACCAACTCTGTTCCAGTTTTCTGTCTGGTTTATGTATCAGAAGTAAGTTTGAGGATCTTATTTGAGTACCCAGATCAAATATTTACCTGAAAAAAAAGTCTTCCCAAGGTTTTGGTTTCCTAGGATCACTTTATAAAGTACCAGCCCTTACCTATCATCTGGTCTGTGCATCTGCCACCATGGAGACTGATGTTAGCAGGACTCTACAGGTACAGTGTTTGCCCTTGTTCAGAATTAAGATAGTCTACATCCTTTTTCTCTTATGGAAGACTATATCTATTGGCTTTAAAACAATTAATACTTAAGTGGTTGGGTCAAGATGAAGGGCGAGCCTGCTTTTTGTATTTGCTTAAGAGATCTTGAAGTCTAAAAATTTGGTTAAAACCTTATCCATCCTTCCAGTTATGATGTTTTTCAGATATTTGTTCTAATGTATGAGTGTAGAAGAGCGCAAGAGAGACCTTCTCCATATCTGACAGTCATGAAAACATTATAATTCAAATCTAGGGAATCATTTGTTTCAAAATGCTTCCCACTGTGATGGGTATCTACAGAAAGGCAGGATGGTAGCAAGCAACAACAGCCAAGGATCAGAATTTCTGTCTACATCTTTCAAGAATGACTGTGCTGCTGATCATCATGAAGTATCACATGGGAAAGAAGATGATAAGGGAAGTCCAGCAACACCTCAGGATCACACATGAATTTGGTCTTTCAGAAGAGAGGTGACACAATGGTCCCTGCCCTTGACATATCTTCTGATAGTGGACAAGTAAATAACTTCTGTTGTCCCTGCAGAGTGTTTGTGTTGTTCATGTAGGACTTTCTCATTTGCAAGTTCTTACATTTGGGTCCCTTTTGGTCTCTGATCATCAAAATCAAGTTTGTGATGTTTCACATGATATTGAAATATTGGTGCTTTCTGACTGAGAATTACTTAGCCTGTTACTTCTTGCTTTTATTTGGGGGATATTTTAGGTTGAATTGCTATTATAATTGGCATATTTGATTTCTGCACATCTTGAGAAACCCTTGGGATATTACAGCTAGACACTCTTCAGAGAGTGAAAACAGAAGTCTGTTAGTCAGAACTAGGAAGTCTCAGAAAACCCACATACAAAAAATTTTTAATGAAAAGCATTGGAAGAACAGCTATGAACAACAAATGTTTTCAAAGAAAATCATAGTCACTTAGATTCTGGGTCAAGTTCCCAGCTGGCTTCAGTGTAGCATTTCTGACTCTTGCCAGATATGGATCTGGCTCATTTTTTGCAAGGAGAACTTCAAGTAGCTCTAGCTAAAATGAATGACAAGGCTTAGGCTTCTCAGTGAAGTAATTCATTAATCAATGTGTATATACGCATATCACCATACACATAATTTCTGAAAATATGAAGAACTTTGTCCTTGTATAAAGCCCTCTAGAATGACTGGAATAATTTGCATGGGCTTCATTGGTTTATGGATCACATCCTGTATCTATCTGCATTTTTTAATCTTTTCCAGTGCTGCCTCTTTCAATGGAAATTAATAGCTTCTTGGAATTGCAATGACCAGCTTCCAATTTAGTTTTGCATAAGAAGCAGAGTCCAGTGGGATTAAATATGAATGGTGGCTTGGTAATTCATTAATCATGAAAATATGGTGTGCAGTTAGTTATATAAGTGACTATTTTTGCATGGAAATGTCTGCTACTTTTATGCCTGTGCACTTCAAGTGCAACAGTGAGAACATACAAACCCATTCACCTCGATATGCTCTTTCACAGAGAATGCACAAAGATACAGAAATGCTTTGCAGACAGTAGTGATTTTCTAGGCGTTAGCATAGTGAAAGAACAGCGTGTCCAAGTATCCTACCTGCACACATTCATACATGTTCCTGGTGGGGAGAAGCAAGCATATTTTTAAAGTTCCTGTGAGAGTTTTTTCAAACTCTCCTGGACACATATGACCGATGTAAAATATTTTATTCTGAGAACTTCTGAAAAATGTAAACATTACAGCTTCTGTTCATTTAAAAGTCTGAGCAGCCAGATGAGCAAGGTTGGTCTGGCCCCAAACTGTTGAATTCTTCTCTTCCATGCAGCTACAGACTTCTGAGTCAGGGAAAAGTAACAAGCACAAGATTTGACGTGCCATTGGAAGATGGTATGCAGTAAGGAGCAAATAGACATAAGATGCAAGTCAGAGAACTGTTGAAATAGGTTCAGTGCTCAGTTTCCATTCATGCAGGCTTGCTGGAAGCTGAAATTCTGCACTCACAGTAATTCAATACGCTTGGCAAATATAAGAAGTTGCCTCACTGGCACAGACCTCTTCTACCTAAAAACGATGGAAATGCCAGTTCCACCTTTGTCTCCTTCCAGTGTCTTTGTGTCCCTAGCACCCCGTTGTCTTTTCCAAGTACAAAGGATAATCCCAGGCTCAAGTCACTGTGCTGCCGGTGGTCAAGGCCAGAGCTCTGCCATGTCCTTGCTCCTGGTAAAAAAACCCTCATGAATCCTCTTTTTTCTTGTCACCATTGCTACTTTATGGAAATGCATTCGTTTCAAATTTTTATTCTCAAGACAATAGGTAGGCAGATTGCAGAAGTTTCAGGATCTGGCTACCACTAAAGTCTACTGCTCTGAGAAAGCCATGCACAAGAAACAGTTTCTGGATGGGAAATTGACCCAGCCATGATTTTTTTATTTCTCTTCTACATAGAGAAACACAAAGCCTGATTGTAAGGAAGTATTTAAAATTTCTTCAGTCCTTTTGCAAGTGTATAATGGTATTTGTGTCTGTAAAACTATTCTGAACATTTTACAATAATTTGAACTGAAGGGATTAATGATCATATTCTTGTGTCTTTCGTCTTAGCTGCTGCTTTGTTCAGCAGCTCACAAAACACAGACTAACATGGTATATCTCTTGAAAAACTCACAGCCAAACAGCAGCAACAGAATGAGAGAAAGCTGTACATAACAGGTGGAGAAACAAGAGAATGGAAAGATGGATGGAATCAAGTATAAGGTCTCATGATTACTTAATCGCTATGCCCACATCTTGTTCCATAATGCATACAAGATTTCAGCCACCCAATCTACTGAAATCCCTCTCAGCACATGTCAGCCTTTAACTAAGCATCCACCTCTCATCCTGCTGGGTTATCCACCCCCCGTGGCATTTTGCTGTCTTTTGTTCTGCATTATTCCATCTTTTTTATACCCTTGCACTATATGTGAGTATTAACACAGTGTTGTCCTACTGTTGCTCATGTCAATCACTTAACACATGGGGATTCCCAGGTTTCCCAGCTGTTCTCATCTGCCATCATTACTATGCTACCTCTTGTATTTGGCAATGTGCTGTCAGCCGATCACCTCGGCCATCAAACTGTGCTAACTCAATGTAGCATCTGAGGGATATTGCTGGAAGGAGAAAGGCAGTTTCAGTGCTTCAGAGTACCCGGGTAACCCCAATGACTAAAATGAGTCATCCCAAAAGGGACTTAATCATTGATATTAGTACAATACCACGTTACCCCATGACAAAAGAAAGATCTTTGGTAAGCTGCCCTGTCCCCTCACACCAACCCACTGGTACAGGAAGGCAAGTCTCCAAAGCTGGTCTACCAAAAAACATTCTTGCCCAGTCAGAAGTGACTGCGGTAGTGTCCCTCACTCTTCCACACTGGGAAATAAAAAGGATACTAATGAATTCTTCCATACTTACCTATTGGGATGAAATCACCTGCTAGGGCAGTATATCTACAGTTACCACGCCTGGTCCCAGGATATCTCAATATCCCATGATATCTCAGTGGGAATATAGGTTTAAAAGGTTGCAGTGTTTCAAAAATTAAGTCTGTGTGGAGCTATCTACAGGTCTGGTTTGGGGATGGAGCGGTGAAAAATGGTGTAACCAAAGCCAATTCCTTGCACCCCATATGGTAGACCATATGGCTTTTTTTTTTTTGTACCGGGACAATCTGCAGTGCAATTAGCCGTGCTCTGACATCCAGGGCCCTTTCCCAGATGGAAAACCGATGGGTAAACTGGGAGACTGTGCTCGCCCTCTGTCCCCCTGTATCTCATGGGCACACTCTCCCACAGCGAGGGACCCGCAATAATTCCTGGGTCGCCCAGCGCTGCTCCCGCTGCTCGGGGGCCTCCACCCGGCACCAGCACAGCCCTCACGCCGACCCACGCTTCGGGGCGAGTGTCCCCAGAGGGCTCAGCCGCGGAGGGCTGGCCCCAGCCCTGGTGCCG
>NW_010565322.1:0-81948 GCF_000687285.1 Phaethon lepturus
CATGAGAAGCTGGACTGTCCTTGACTACTTAGCAACAACTGAAAACATCAGCACGTTATCAACATTTTCTTATCCCAAATCCAAAACATAGCCTCACACTAGCTTCTATGAAGAAAATTAACTCTATCCTGGCTGAAACCAGGACAGAGGCATGGATAAAAAGAAGATTTTAAACATGTGAATAATTACATTAAAAATAAATATATTATCAGGTTTACAAAATTTGCTCTTACTGCTGTAGCTTCTTGGCTTACATTTATAATAATAACGTAATGATTTTTCTATAATTTTTGGCCAGTTTCTCTTTAAAAAAAAAATCCTTAGGATGGCATTTGTAAAGGAAAAAAATTATATCCTTCTTCCTTTCCAAAAAGGGTTGAGCTTGGTCTTCTGGTATCTTTTTGTATCTTTTGTAGGCTAGCACCTGGTACATAAAGCGTAACTTTAGATGTGTGTAGTCCAAACAGTAGTCAATATTTGCCCCCTCTGTAGCCTGTATGCTACCCCTTACTGTGACTGCTACAGATATCTTTGTTGTCTTTTTCATCTGTGGCTGTCATTATGAAGAAGTTTTCCAAGTAGAATATTTTAGATTTCTAGTCTGTAGGGCAAATGGTTTAATGATTTTGTTTGCATAAATTGAGGAATTTGTGGTGTTTTGGTGCATGTGTGAAAAAAATGTAGAAAATGTAGACCAATAACTGAGTTTTACATGCAGTGGCTGAGCTCCTCTGCAGTTTTGGTTTACTTGGAAGGGATAAAAGTTTTATGTACTTTGTTGAAGAGGTATGTGATAATGTAGGTGCTTCAAGTGTTTTGCCGTTTCATGGCTTTTGGTAGAAAGATAGTGATTTCTATTGTCACATCTTACTGTAAAGTAAGCCTTTTTTTTTTTCTCAAGTTTGCAAGCTTTTATTATGTGTGGATAATTTATTGTTTCAATGGACCATAGATATCACAAAAGATAATTTTCATGGACGAAAAGATATCTTCTCATGTTGAACTTATTTTGTGGAAGATTTTGAGTATCAGAATATACTTTGAACTTATTTTTAAATGCAACCGTATTGAACTGCAGTGTTTATGAAGAAAAGGAAGAGGTAAACCCAATTTGTTATCTGGAATTTCATTTGTATGTTGAAGACAAATTCGTAGTGAAACTGGAGTGAGAAGGTGTGTCTGTATGTCAGTAAGACTTCAAAAAAAAAAAACCAACTTAAAAAAGTCAAGGCAGGAAGTTCTGTTCTGAAGTTAAAACTTGAAATACTTCTTCAATATATTACCTATATATTCAGTATATTGACAATGAACACTATTTCCTTTGTTACTGGGCCACTGTGGTTGTAGATGATCTTTTTGGACACGTAGCTTTCCTATTTAGGATTTTCAGTTGGAACTTTCAAGATTTTCTAAGTCTCACCACCCTTAAAAAGTGCTTCAACTTGAAATCGGTTGGTTAAATAAAATACAAAAAACAGAGAAGTAAATTCAGTTAAGCTAATAAAAATGTGGATCTTGTATACCTAGGATGCCAGGGATGCAGAAGTTAACATTTCCATAACATGAAGAAATAGCACGTGCCTAAAGAAATATATCGAGGATTTATTGTTGCATACTAGCAGAAACACTGATTTCTCATATTCGTGGCTGAATTTGTAAATCTTGATTCAATGAAAATATGGCAAGAATAATTTGCATATTCATACAAAGGCAAGCTCGATGCTACTATAGTCTAGAAAAGTCATTGCTTTAAGCTGATGTGCTTGTTTCATCTACAAGTTGAAGCAAATTCTGTATTTCAGTCTTTCCCTTTTAATGATTTTTTTTTTGTTACTTAATTAGTTTCACTCTTTTGAAGAATTTCTTCTCACACAGCTATTGTATTTAAGCAGATAAAAGCTAACTAAAAGGGACACTTTGCAGAGGCTTCCTTGAGGTTTTATGTACAAACCAGTTTCTTTGATCCACTTCCCAAATAGTTCGATCTCTCACTTCGCGTGTGTAGGCCAAGATACAAGTGGAGAAAAATAGAAGTGGAAAGCTAAAGTGAAATAAAGAAACCTTGCATTTGAGGACTTCCTCATTTTGGAAATACTCATTTTTTTCCAGACAAAACGGAAATCATATCTTAAGGTATATTCTGAGAATGACTGATTGAGATTGTGAAATATGTTGGAAATAAAAAGTATTATGTAAAATAGTAGTGAATATATCGATACTTTGGTAATTTGCTGAGAGTCATTATATAGTCATTCTCATAGTCATTAAATACCTCATATAGCTGTGTCCAAATTCATTGCTGAATGAACATTAGTTTGGTACTGTTAAAGAAGAGTTTGGATACTCTTAAATACCCTAATAAGATGGAAGAGGGTCTGAGTACTGATTTAGAGATCTAAGCTGAGTTCAGTTTACACAATAAAATGGGATTAAAATTCTGAAGAAGAAGGGACTAAATTTACTTTTCTCAGTAACAGAATTCTTCTGCTGGACTATTTTGTTATTATTCATGCAGCTCTACTGGAAGAGTCGTACATGCAGGTTTTGTTACTTGTTTGGCTTTTTTTTTGGTTTGAGCACTTGGCTTTTACTATTCTGTGCTACCACTAGCTTCTCAGTAACATTGAGAAAATGTTTAAGCTCCAACTTTCCGAAACAAAAGATCACGCTGATGGTATAAGTGAAAATGTAGGCTCTAATCTATACTTGCTACTGTCAAATTGATAGCTGTCTTTGTAATGGTGTATCAACTGACCTTTCAAGCTTTCGATACCAAATTAATTGTGTGGTATTTTCATTTACTTCTGTTTTCAATATTCCATTTAATTACTTAGACTAATAAATGGTTTTGTTCTTACATCCTGAAAGTATTCTTTTACTTTAATTGCTATATCTGATTTCACATTAGTGCTCAGTGTCCTAGCAACTTCCTTGGTAGTTTTTCTTACTTCATTGTTACTACTTCTGCAGCTTGACCAACCTTTTTTATTTTGTTGTCTGGTGCAATGCAAATCTAAACATGGTTCTGTCTAATCTGCTGTTTATTTCTTCAGTAAAATGGAGAATATCCTGTTATAGCAATGGAATTTAGATTAGTCAAGTCTACTGAAAACAGATGCAATGTGGATCTTCTTGCTGTGTTAATGGATTTCTATTCTTTGTACCATTTATTCAGATGAGGTAAATGTAGCTTTTTGCCCTGAAATCTCTCTTGACCCTGAAAAACTCTTTTATAATCTTTAGTGCATAGACAGTTATGTTCTGCAAAATTGGCATTCACTTTGGGAAGATCATCCTGACAAGTGTGTGTTTTTATTTCCAAGGCTGTTCATTTTGGAAACTAAATGGAAGGAACGCTCTCATTTCTGCATATGTCTGATGTGGTAGCAAATAGGTTTTGTATATTGCATATCTAAATAGGTCTGTTGTTGGACTAAATACTGGGGTTTTGGTTGTTTGGGTTTTTGTAGCTTTTGAATGCTTGTAATGGTTGGACATGTCTACTGTTAAATGAAATAGAAATGGTAATTTACTTAGCATCACTTTTCTTCTGGCTACTTCTTTTATCAAAGTACATTTTTGAAAGAAATTTGTTTACATTTTGGGGCTCTGAAATAGAAAATAAACATCATCCTGGATTTAAGATTAACATCAAGCTTGGAGAAAATAGGATTGAAGTGCTGTGCAGCTGGAATTATTTGAAAATGTGTCGGGGGGAGAATTAAAGGACAGATGTTTTTCTGTGTAAACTAGTATGGATATGTTAAATATGAGAGTAGTGCTGACATGTTCATAAAAATAAGAAATGCACTATATGTGTATTTTTATACTGAGAAGAATTTAAAATATCTTCTGACATTACAGACTTAAACATCGAAGTAAATGTAATTAGTCAAACCCATGCATAATACTTGGTTACTGAAGTGCTCAGTAATATGGGGTTCAGCTTCAAGACTATAGCTTGATTTATTGCATTTCACTCTTGGGCTGTAAGGAACCTGTTTGGAAATGACAAAGTTGACAAAGCTATTTGTGGGAACAGAGAGAATGCCTATGATACTTGATAAACCTTGCTAAATAAAAAACAAAATGTTTTGAGGAAAGAAGTACCAAGTTAGAAAAGGAATGGCAGTAAATATCTATTCCCATAGTGTACCTTTCTTAGAGGCCGTGAAATCAGAAGACCTGAGAAGACTGGTGTTCTTGAGAATACCTGTGGTCAGGGGGAGATGTGCAAAGAATCTCAACTGCACCTTCCAGCTGCTGCTGGGCATTGGGAATCCTTGAGGAAAGCAGTAAAGCAGATTTAAATCTGATCTCACAAATCTGCTGTGGAAAGGATAAGCCATTGCTTCAGCTTGAACTCTGCAATTCCGTGCTCTGTGAACTTAAAAATATGACTATAGTTTTCTTTCCTTCTCTCACCACCTTTCCAAGATTCTGGATTTTTATCTTTGTGTGTAGTATTTATTCTTTACTTCATCTTTTCAGTTGATGGAATGAATGCTTATGCCATTTAATGAGCAAAGTTAAGTTTTTTGAGTCTTCCTAATGGAAAACTCCTTACCAGTCCCTTATCCTGGTGCTTTCAGTACTAAGAGTGCTAAGAAAATGTGTAATTATTATTAGAATTTCTAGGGGAAAGAAAAAAGTTGATTTTCATCTTAGATTAAGAATACAAGGTATTAAAAGAAAAAATAGTAGTAGTCAGGATATTAATACATCCTAAATTGTTCCTTTTACTAGTGAAATACAACGTAAAGTATCGGCATATTTTCTAAACAAAAATGAAGAAAAATAAAGATCTAGTTTGTTTTAATATTTTTTTATTAATTTTGCCCTGAAGCTCTTAATGATTTCAGCATGGAACATAAACACGCAGAGCAGCAGACAGAGAGGAAATGGGTCTCATTAATCTCTTTTGGATAGAGCATGGTGGAGAGTCATTTAGGATGCAGACAGGTTTTATGGATAACATGCTGTCCATGCTTCCACCCAGGCCAGAAAAGCTTCCATGTCCTGGTCCAAAAAGGTGCCAAGCTATTCACCCACAGAGAGTGGGTGAACAAAGACAAAGTGGGTGAACAGTCAAAGAAGGGGTGAACAAAATTTCCTGTCATCAGCTTGGGAGGTGGGGGGAAAAGGCAAGATCTCAGGATTTTTCTTCTATGAAAAGAATTATTGATATTAAACTACTTAACTGTGTCTCATCAGAGGCGTTGAGTGCTAGTTTCACGTTAGCATCTTTATTTCTAATTCACAGGAAATATGTGAAAAACTGCAAATAGCTGACTTTATAAGCTTTTTTGTTTTGATTTTGTTTTTCAAATTTGGGGCAAAACAATTTTAGCCACGTTTACTTTTAGGATAAAAGCTCCCAACTGTAACTGAAAAAAATGTTATGGAAAATACCTCAATACTTAAAAAACCCCAACCAACCAAAAATCACACAAAACCCCAAACCTGTAGGAGATCAGAAACTACTGATGGAACTTCATGCTGTTGCCTGTTTCACATTGCGAAGAGCAATCAGTATTTTAATGAATAGCACTTGTGCAGCAGATGAGATGAAGGTGATATGGTGAAGAGTTTTTACATTTTTAGGGCAGTTTGCTCATAGTTACCTACACTAGCAAACTCCCAGTTCTGTAGCCTTTATAGACCAGGCTCCAGCTCAGAGCTTTCATGTGTTCTTGGGCAGAGGCACTCTCGGGTATCTCCTTGGAGCCTGTCCTCCAAAGTGCATTCAGGCTCCTTATTCCAGAGGAAGGAGGCATGGAGACCTGGGTACAGAAACACTGTTCCTTGCCCAGTCACTCAAATGATTATATTATTGCTGATATGATGGCATGAAGTTGCAGGCAGTGGAAGCTAACCTCCCCAGGTAGTGTGCCCTGAAATTTCTGATTTCATAAAAGGTTAATCACCTCAGAGACATTTTGATAGTATTTAGCATTTTCCAGAATTCCATTAGAAAATAACTAGCTCTATTTAAGAGTCAATATTGAAAATGCAGCTGTGTAAAATGAGATACTAATCTGTCTCTCCAAAGTGGAATATAATTTGTATTTCATTTTTTACATTATTGTCTGAAAGAAACTAACATACGCTGTAGCTACAAAGAGCGAATGATCTGCAGCGGATCACAAAGATACTTCTTGTTCTTACAGTGAAGTGAGAACTGAAATTTTGTGTATTAGTATCCATATGGTCTGTATTCCTAATCTCCATTTAAAAAAAAGGTAAGTCCAAAGCTTTGTTTCATTGAGTGTTAAGTTTTCTTATTTAGTAAAATTAACTGCCGTTCACCTTTTCTAATGATCTATCTTTTAGGAGCTGAAAGAACTAAGGAGCTTTCCAAGAGAAAACGGGAGCGGGGAGAAACCCAGCTGGACAGCTCCCTTGTTGTTTGGCTTGATAGTTAGATTATACGATAAAGTGGCTTTTAAGTATCTCTTGTTTGTTTGGGTTGGTTTTGTTTTTCCTCCAATATTTTGAATTTATTGCTGAATTGACATGAAGGAGAAAAGAACTGGAGTGCAGTAACAGAACATCTGGTTTGATAGAGGGCAACTGAGTTCTAAAAGTATAACGCTGGGGATCTTCGTAAGGCAAAAAAAGAATTTGCATTTTTTTCTATATTTTCTGCGTTACACTTGCATTTTGGCTTTGGAGACTGATAATTTGCTGTTGTAAACAGTCTTTTGTCTTTGTAAAGTGTATGAATGCTAGCTCACTGTTATAAACTCTATTTACTGCTACTTTACCAAACAGTTAATGTAGGGGGGAAGATTGTAGCCAACACGTTTTGCTGTCTCCCTACATGATACTATAGAAATTCATGACTGTCTGGGTTGGGTAAATATCTTTCTTGGCAGATGAAAGCCATCAGGAGATGATGAGTGTACTTTTGGTTTAGCCTGCTGTCTTCTTTTTCTGGGCAAGAAACTAAAGCCCAGATTCCTAGAACACCACTGTTGTAGGAAGTAAGGTATCTGAAGCATGATCTTTAGTTAGTTGTCTAGGGGTCTAGATATAAATGAAAATTAGTGTTCCAAGACATCTCTCCTCATACATGAAAAATGACCACCACTTGAATATCTCAGCATCTGTTTCATGCCAAATCAAAGAACAGACTTCCACCTAAGTCTTCAGAGGTTGATTGACAGATAGATGTCATCTGTCTCAGATAAGTGCTCTAACCAGAGGACTTGGAGAATACTGCTTCATGAATTCTCTGTCTAGTCCATCTGGTTATAAAGTGTCTGCTATGCAATAATTACAATTCTGGTAGGAAGACTGTGAGGTAAAATAACTTAACTTGCTAAAAAATCTTACTATTCCCTTGGTGAGACAAGATGGATTAAAATTCTTCTGGCTGGGTCTATAATATTTTTGGAGTGATTGTTCAAACCACTGTGCTTTTGGGATTCTATGCATCCTACTTAAATGGTAGTGGATCAGCAATACCCTGTTCCCTTCTGCTTTCCCTGACCATCTTCTGAAAGACAAGGACGTTCCTCATTTTACAATTCCTTTTCTAGTGATAGCAAATTTTCAGATCTAACAATGTTAGATTCTTAAGTTAGATGCTTAAACCTCTGAGAGGTTTTCATTTTATGAAATGAAGTGTTCACTGTAATACAACGTGCGTATTTTCTGGCTCTTTTCTGTGAATGTTCTATGCAGACTGTACCCTTACTATTGACTTGGACTCCACACTGTTAAATAATTGCAGTGTAAATGCTGAGCACCATTGCTCTGAAGTACCATAGTTTATCTGACTCTATTAAAGATGTCTTTTGCAAGTTTTAACAGTTGTCTTTTGTTTGAAATTAAGGACTTCTTTATACTTTCTGAAGTTTTTTGGCCTGTCTTCGTAGTTTTCTCAAAATTACAGTCTCCAGATTTGTTTGGGTTTTTTTTTTTCTGAAAAAGCTAGTACCTGCCAAATAAGGTGGTATGATTACTCATCACTGATAGAAGGAACAATTGTGTCAGTTCAATGCAAACCCCATGTAATACTAGCACAACGAGAAACAACAAGAGAAATTAGGAATGCTGATATTGGCAGTTCTGAATGGCATTTGAAGATTCAGTCCACAGCTTGGATGTGTTGTGAAAAACAAATTAATTCTGCATATGGCCTGCCCTAAGAATACAATCCTTTTCTTCTGACCATGAAAGTGTATGTTCCAGGCTTATGTTGCTGCATGATTAACTCATTTGAATATAATAGTTTTGGTAAATTTGCTTGTAGAGGTATTTTTTAATAGGTATTAGCAGCCTAAAAATAACAATACAGATTTAAGTGAGATTTCTTCATGGTTCCATACCTGCATTCTGCACAGGTTAACCGTCCACCCTGGTTTGGGCACAGTGGAAAGACATTGAGCTGAAATTGCTTAAATGACGGAGAAAGGAGAGTTCATATGAACTTCCTTTGACAGGAAGAAATTCCCATCTTTGGGAATTATTCTTCCTCTTTTTACCATATTGAGTCTTCTAGACTGCTGCTTACAAAAAACCCCTCTCTAGCCAAGGCATTTGGATAAAGGAAGCAGTCAGTGGGCTTCTGAACTAAATCCAGAGGGCTAATTAAAGGATATTTTCATTATTGTTCTGTTTCTTATGTTTTCAGCGAACAATATTTAATTGTCAGCAAGTATTTATGTTTCAATTCAGTTAATTAAACTGAATCTTAACTCTAGTCTTGTTAGGTGTTCATATTGGTGACTTTCAGTAATTTACTGAAATGGCTTTAGAATTATATTTATTTTGTCACTTATGTAATTCCATTTGATCTTGATATATTCAGAAACTGCATAAACAATATCATTGTATCCCACTCGGTTGATTAAAAATAAGTATGAATGAATATTCTGTCACTCTTCTCACATCCTTAATTCATACAACATTCTAAAACCATTCACTTTTTTTTTAATTAGTTGGAACTTGCAAAATATGTGTTAAGTTTATGCAGCAAAATCTTTTATATTAGAAATGCTCTACAATTACATTTTTCCAGTCATGAAAAATGAATTAGTGCTGCATTTTATGTGATGACAAATTTTCTTGTTTGTTCTAATTTTACTGAATAGCATACTGTAGCTTCTTGGCACAGCCTAGAATAACTCTATTTAGCTATGAAAGTAGGAACTGTGCTTAATACCAGAAAAGGCCAATATTGTGTGTAAACAATTAACTTACACAAAAACAAAGTAAAACAACTATGAGAAGGATGACATGGGGGAATTGACTATCAGACACCAGTACACCAGTTTGTCTAGACAATTGGGATCAATGAAAGTGCTTGAAATGGAGCTTCAGAGGGACTGCTGGGCAAGTGGTACAGATAATTTCTCTTGTGGGAATATTAGTATATTCCTGTCTAAATTCCTTTTGACAGTGGTGAAGTAGGAGATGGAAAACATCAGATAGAGTGTTTTTTCTTCGTTGCTGAGTAATCCGATTAGAGACCTAGCCAAAGCTTATGTTTTTTTGCCCTATGGGAAAGTGTTGTTTTTATTTTTTCCATTCCAGCTGAAAATGGAAAATGCCTGAGAGACAAATTCTCAAAAGAAAACATATTCCAGGTCTGTGAAAACAGTCTGTTTTGATAAATATGCCCTCCTGATACATTGTTTTTAACCTTTACTAAAGATTCGTAACCACGTTGCTTATTATTACTAGTTGGCTTGCTAGCCATGATTCTTACTGACACTTCCTTGCTTCATGTAAACTGTGAGATGGAACCATCCAACCATGTTCTTGCTTAACTCCAGAGAATTAGGAAACACTTCAAACAAACAATAAACCTCAACAAACTGGGGTTCACTGAACTACCTCCATTTCAGGTAGCCTTCCTAAGCATGTCCTGCTAATAAGTGAAAAGAAGGATTTTAGACAGGAGAGAGAGATATAATAATGATTGTTAATCCAATTCCTGAATTAGATTGCTGTTCTGGAGCTGCCGTCTAATGCTCAAGTTATTATCTAGTTATTTACTTCTCTTACTGCCATATGTATGCTTTTTGCCATTGAGACACTGTGCTTCTTTATAGTGTATATTTAAATTTAAAAATGGTTTAATGTTGTATCTAATGTAATAAATTCGTTGTTCAAACAGAACAGAGTATTTTCCATGCCTCTTTGCTTTATTCATAATGCCAGAGGAATCTCTTGTAAGTTACTTAATTCGGTGTTTTTACTTGTCAACTGGAAGGTTTCCTCAGCTTTCATATCTGAATACTGAGTGAGATGGTCTAAAGCTTTCCAAAAGTCAATGTATATTGCATTCACTATGCTTCCCTTATCAGCATAGACAGTCATTTTGTCACAAGGGGAAATTAGGTTGGTCGAGCATGATTTCCTGTTTGTAAATCCATGTTGACTGCTCCTGATTGACCATTTTTACATGTTTTGAAATGAATTGCAAGGATTTACAGTCTATGGCTTATGCCTTTCTTGTTATCTCAGGTGGTTGCCTGATTTCCTTTTAAATCCAAACCAACCCAAAACCATAGTGAATGATTTTGGCTTTGTTTGAAAGCCTTTTGGAAATCTTTGTAAATTCCTTAGATGGAACATCATTAACCATGTGCTTGTTGTTCCTCACTGCAATATGTTTCCAGGCTTCTTTTCAAAAAAGCCATGTTGATTCTTCCAATATAAATCATATTTATCCAAACATTTTACTAACTCTACTCTCTGTTACAATCCTTACTGTTTTGCCCAATGTAGGGATCCACCATATGGACCCGCAGTTCCGTTAACAAACAATGGAATAATAAATTTTTAAAAATTTTTTTTTTTTTAAAAGGTGTTGTTTCCACTTCCTAGATAGGAAGGTAATTTTAAATGCAAGTTTAATGTGCCAGTTGTGAAGCATGGCACAGCAAGAAATATATTGTGTTGGAGGGACAGATCCCAACCAACTTAAGGTTTCTGTTTTGTGTTTTTTAAACTGAAGGATACGGTTGAGGCTGCCTTGAGGGTCCATTATCAATTGATGGTGCTGATCAGAACATTTGTATGTTCTTGGCTAAATACGATTCTTAAAAAGTAGTCTGCTACCTAATTTAGTAGCTTGAGGCTGTTCCAGTGGACTTAAGTCATAACACAGTGAAACGTGTGCTGCAATTACCTAATCTAAGTGACCAACAGAGGTAAAAAAAATCTGCTTTAAAAAGCAAAGTTTGTGATGTGCTGACTATGCAGAGATCAGAAAAAGGTTGTTATCACAGACAGTTCAAGCAACACAGAAGCAGTCATCATCACAGTGTAGAACTTGTCACAAAATAATACAGCAGAAACAGTTTCGTAAATATACGAGCTGTAACAGCTGTCTCCATTATTCTAATGTGACCTCTCTGCTAGTATATATAGTTTAAACTGAGTCTAAATGAATTGTATAAATAGCCAAATGATGCGAGTAATTTGAAGTTCTGTATATGTTGCAAAAGCAGAGTCTCATTGCAATTAGGTACCTGCCTCACCCAACGCAAGACTGTTTTTTTTCTTTTTAAATATATCTTTTGTTAAAACAGCATGCATGTTTCTAGCTGAGCTTAATGGTTAGTCACTTGGGAATTCATGCTGCTCCAGCTGATGTGAATTCCTAGTCATAATCTATAGGTGTTTTTTCCACAGAATGTAAGACTAGTTGTGTCCCCAACGGTAGTCAAAAAAAGATGCCAAAAGAAAGTAAGAGCAAGGTGAAAATCTTTGGTGAAACTTCCCTGGAATATTATCCTAGTCTCCAATAAGTTGAGATACTTCCTATGTTACAGGTGATGTTTCATCTTTAATTAGGTGTTTGGTCTTTGTATTGGGTTTGTGTGGCAAGGTTTTGGTAGTGGTGGGTGTTGCAGGGGTGGCTTCTCTGAGAAGCTGCTAAAAGCTTCCCCTGTGTCCAATACAGCCAAGGCCAGCCAGCTCCAAGATGGACCCACTGCTGGCCAAAGCCAAGCCCATCAGCAGCAGTGGTAGTGCCTCTGGGATAAGGATATTTAAGAAGTGGAAAAAAAAAATCGTCATGCAGCATTTGCAGCCAGAGAGAGGAGTGAGAATGTGTGAAAACAGCTTTGCAGAAACCAATGTCAGTGAAGAAGGAAGGGGAGGAAGTGCTCCAGGCACTGGAGCAGCGATTCCTCTGGAGCCAGTGGTGAAGACCATGGTGAGGCCGGCTGTGCCCCTGTAGCCCATGGGGACGCTATCCACCTGCAGCCTATGGGGGACCCCACACTACAGCAGATGGATGCACCCAAAGGAGGCTGTGACCCAATGGGAAGCCCACACTGGAGCAGGCTCTTGGAAAGACCTGTGGAGCCCACGTTGGAGCATGTTTGCTGGCAGGACTTGTGACCCCATGGGGGACCCACACTGGAGCAGTCTGTTCCTGAAGGATGGCACCCTGTGGAAGGGACCCAGGCTGGAGCAGTTCATGAAGAACTGCAGCCCATGGGAAGGACTCACGTTGGAGAAGTTTGTGGAGGGCTGTCTCCCCTGTGAGGTGTCCTCACCCTGAGGAGAAAGGAGCAGCAGAGACGACATGTGATGAATTGACCAAAACCCCCATTCCCTGTCCCCCTGTGCTGCTCAGGGGGAGGAGATAGAGAAAATCGGGAGTGAAGTTGTGCCTGGGAAAAAGGGAGGGGGTTGGGGGAAGGTGTTTTAAGATTTGGCTTTATTTCTCACTATCCTATTCTAATTTTGATTGGCAGTGAATTAAACTAATTTCCCCAAGTCAAGTCTGTTTTGCCTGTGACAGTAACTGCTGAACGATCTCTCCCTGTCCTTATCTCAACCAACAAGCTTCTCGTTATATTTTCTCTACCCTGTCCAGCTGAGGCCAGTGATAGAGTGGCTTTGGGGGGCACCTGGTAACTAGCCAAGGTCAACCCACCACAGTCTTACTGTCTTACCTTTATCATCTTCAATAGTTAAGGATTATCAGGAAACTTGGTTACTTTCCTATTCATCTCTTCTTTTGAGATAATTTAGTAATGGACGATCCAGTTGATATCTAGAGCACTTAATTGAACACCTCCAATTTCAGTACCAATCCTTGCAGAGTTCCACCAGTGACTTCTCTCTGTTGTAAGCTATGGTCATGTGCTACTGCCCCATGTGTTAGGCAGTTATTTCTTCATGCTGGACCTTACACCTTTTGGCAGTTTGTTTCCTTAAGCACCTTTGGAAGGGGCATTGTTGATAACCTTTTGCATTTCAAAGTAGACCCCTGTCCGTGACTTTTTGACACCTTGACAAGACTCCAATAGCATTGTAAAGTATCAGTCCCCTTTACAATACGTTGATTCTTATGCAGACTGTCAAAGTTTAATCCTCAAGCCTGCTAATCTGTTCTTAGTTACAGCTTCTATTAATATGCTCAATAAATATATCAATTTTACAGAGCTTTAAATTTTCATTAAAAAGCTTTTAGAATTGGATGTAGACATATTTTGTCCTTTAATGTCATGCTATAGTTAGTAGTTCAACTATTTTATCCTTCAGTTCATTTAGAGCTGTTGGGTGGAAACCATCTGGTCCTGCTCATTTGTTAATGTTCACTTTGTGTGTTTCACAGCCTTCTCTGTGAAGGTTTGAGCCCAGCCCTCGGAGTCCCTCATGAAGTAGAATGTCAGCATGGGAAGCTCCCTTCCCTAATGACAGCTAGTGACTTGTCTTCTGCACATGCTCTTATACATCACTCCTGAGAAGGTGCTATATACTTCCTGGCGCATTTCCTGCTCCCATTGTGCTTGGAAAATGATTTACTGTTAATTTTTATAACTTATTCCACAAATGTTCTTTGGTGTGTCTTACTGAGTTTTCACCTTGAACCTGACAAATTTTACGGTGCTTCCTTCTCATTTGTGCTATTTTGGAGGATGACTTGTTTCTGCTATCGTAGTTTACCCTGCTGCCAAGCATCTTTCTGTGTTTTCTCAGATCATCTTTGGTAAGTTATATAAATTTGCTTTGGACCTTTCATATTGTGTTGGTCTTTTTTTTTTTTGTCTCTATACTGTCTGTAAAGATGAGCTCTTTTGAGCTTCCTTTAAGCTTTTTTGGACGAGCATCCTTATTTTTATGCAGTGCTCTTTGAAAATAAGCACAACAGCCATAAAAACCAGGAATATCGTGAATATAAGACTATGAAAGATGTATGTAAAACATTTTTTCAGTGCTAAACCTTGTAGTTCAGCTGCTTAAAGCTTGTTCTACTATTCAGATGTCGCTTTATTCCAAAATGAATTAAACCCTGTGGAACAGAAGAGTATCCATTTTAACAGATTTTGTGAAAACTGACTTTCAATTTGCGGTGAGTGTCAAGGCCCTGAGGGCACTTATAAGGCTTTAATTGCCCTGACCAGCATCACCTGAGACCTGGGCCCACACCTGCTGCTCATGGGCCCTGGAGCTCCATTTAAGCTCAGTCTGGGTACCTGATTATGGCCTGAGTGTATTTGTCTCTGGCCATGTTCCTGGCTGGTCCTGGCTTCCTGGGTTGACCTTGGCTTGTTCCTTTGTCTACTGCTCACTGGGACCTGTTGGTGAGACCTGTTGTTGTCACCTTGTGGTGTTCAACCTGCTCAGATGCTTCTGGGCTGTACTCTGCTGAGGAGGCACCGCTTGCTCTGGGGTCATCTGCTCCCTGCTTGTGGAATAGCCCTGCTCTTGCTGCTCCCTGACAGTGAGGTTGGTGAATTTTATAGATTTAAGGGTTAAGATTTAATGTAACTGAACCTGTATTAAAGGCTGTTTCTTCTAGTTATCAAGGAAGATACGCTGAATAGCCGGGGTTTTTGGGTTTTTTGTTTTTCTTTCTATCTTTTTTAAAGTAATGTTGTGGTACGTGTTGCAAATAGGTAGCAGTGGCATAGTATTCTCTGTCTTGTGATCTGATTGGTGTCTCTTCCCTAGTTTCTCACCTGCAAGGTGCAGATACTGAAGCTTAGCACACTTTATTTTCATTCTGGAAGCCTGGTATGCAGATCTTTTATTAGCTTTAGCATTGTTACAAATTAACTTAGATTTTTAGTTAAATTTCTGAAAAGAATATCATATACGTATACTTTCAAGGAGCACTAACAATGAGCTCACTAATTTTGGTCTTTCATTTTTACTTCCTTTCATTGTCTATTTTTGCAGCTTCTGGTTGTTACATAAGTGAAAAGGCTCTTCTGATAATTTGGTGAAGAAAGATCATTATATTTTAGATGTAAATTTTATTTTTTTCTATTTTTGCTTTAGCTTTAAGATTTGCATGACACCTCTGAGGAGACTAGTAGTTACAGAAAAGGTTCTAGGCATTGGTGGGACATGCCCACCTGATTTGGGAAAACCATAAGCAGGAATATGTGTTTCATGGAGACCTGTTAGCTGAGAGTTGAACCTGTTACTCTTGCTAATCTCCGTTACGGAGAACAGGTGAATGGAGGCACTGAGACTGCCTACATATTAACTCTAGCCTTGTAAGGCCTGTTTTCCTCTTTATAAAGACACTGGCAAGGTTTTCAGTAGCTTAGAACTCAGCACTGCTATTCTTAAGGGGTAGTATCTGTTATGTAATTTTTGTTTCTTAAGCAGCACTACATAAATTTAATCTGTTCAGTACATGATACTGTATTGTATAATACAGTTACATGATATATTATGGGCAGACACAAGACAAATGCTCTCTGTTCTTAAAGTCAACTGTAAGCAATGCACGTTTAAGCTAATGCATCCTGTCTTTCAGCAAGAATTAAAGCTTTGGGTTCAGCATTGTCCATGTGTTCGGTGGACAGAGCTCACACTATCAGAGTAAATAGTTTGCTCGCCTACAAAAATCCATTATAGGCTTGATTTTTAAATTTGTAAAAGTCAGCAATCCATAATTAGTAAAAGAGGAAAACTTTCTGTACTGTGCAGTAATTTAAAAAAGCTTGGGTTCTGTGTCATGGTCGGTGCATGCTCAGAAAACACTAGAGAAGAGCGTACAGGTGCAGAGGGAAAGCTGCTGCTGCTTAGAATATGCAAGTATGCTGCTTTAAGCAGCTTATATGTGCAAACATATCTGTAGCTGAATTAATGTAGAATTAAAGGTAATTAAAGCCATGCAAGATAGGTAAACTGAAAGATAATGTTCCTTTTTACCTGGTTCCTATATTTTTAGTGTTTAACTTGATAAAACCTTTGCCTGAATTCTCTAAGGCCTAATTACGTCTACTTAATTTCAGGAAGAATCTGCTACTTTATCTTGGTACGAAGATTCTTCCCTGTCTGCCTCTCTGCTGACTGAAAGCTGTACCTGTGTGCACAGCATTTGACATCTGTTAGCAGCTGTGTGTGAGCATCACTGGTGTGCCTGTTGAGTGGTGTTTGAAGAAGCTGACTGCAGAATGAGGTTTCACAGGCAGCAGCAGGAAGGTAGTTTCTCTGTAAGAACTTTTTCCTGTGAATAATGCAAAATACTACGAACTGAATATCCAGGTTTAAGTTTGTGGTAATGTGAGCTAAAAATAACTTAATCTTTTCTTGTAAACTGAGCAAGCTCCTTATGGTGTTCTTAAAGGGAATAAATCAGTCTAGGTTAGTGCGACCCTATAGCAGTACCATTTTTTAAAGGTAGGTGCCTTCAGAAGTTGAGTTTTGTTTTTAGCTCGTTGATCTTTTTGAAAAGAACAAGGCTTGGAAGTATGTCAGAAATCTGCCATAGGAATTAACTATAATGGGGGAAAAATTCACTTTTTAAAAAAAATTTTGTCTTGTGAGACAGTATTTTGGCTGAAATAGAGGAAATTAATAGACCATAAACTAAGAATAAACATAAATATTCTGAAAAGAAATTTTTTAAAGCAAATCTGAAATAGCATTAAAACTCATTGCAACTTTAAGGAAAATCTGTTTCTACTTGTAAAAACTAGTTATCACAAAACCAGTTTGCTTTTGAGTGCTTGGTTACCTGTTGCAATTCACATTCCTTTCTTGCTAGGTCTTTCTCCAACTTTAAGTTGGATTGCTTAAAATAGATTACTTGGAATAGCAGGTGTACTTTTCTTCATTTGTTTTCTTTCCATGTGTAGCCATCAGAGCTTCTCTTTGCATTGCTGTCTCTGCTGCTCGAAGTTAATCTGTACCAGCAGGAACTGAAGTTAAACTAGTGTTGCTACCAGTCATTCACCAAATTAAATGTTGACGTTCTGATAAAAGGCCAATGCAAGATTCAGAAAACTTCAGTAGAAAATTAGAATGACATCTTGTTAAGCACTAAGATGCAATGAAGTCTCTTAAAGTATTATATCAACTCCTTTTTACTATTGCCTACCTTCTTTTCTTCCTCCTTATAGCTGTAGAGAAATCCCATCTCAAGGAAATCTTGAGATTCCTTGAGATAGGGTTGCTGAAAACATTGTATTATATTGCCAAATATATTTTTGCTTTACAAACTCTTTAGGTTTAAAGCAGTGGTAGTCATTATTTATAGCAGTCATTATTTCGGCTAATGAGTAAACTCTATGTACAGTCAGTGCTCAATGAATTTTATGTAGTTACATATGTATATATTATTTCATATATGATTTTCTTGTGTTTGTCTATTAAACTTCCCTCTTTAACGATGGACATTTCAGCACATGTGTAGTAAAAACATGTATAATTCAGGGTATGCGTGGAGGTATGCAGTAATACAGATTGCTTCATTTCTGTAGTGAGAGCTAGAGAACATATTTATTTCAGACCTTCAAAAGTACTAATACTAAAACTATGTAATTATGACTTAAATATGTCTCTTGTTGCTCCTGAGCCTCATTTAGATGCATATTTGACTTCGGTACAGAGTTCAGGTTTTTGTTATGCTTAAGTTTAGAATCTGGCAGCCTTGCCTTGAAGAAAAATTCGCTTGTATGAAATCATTTCATGTTTGTTTGTTGGCTGTTATTGTAGTGGTGCTTTATAACTGACACTCTTTGAAGATTGTGTCCCTGTCTGTGTTGAGTTTAACAGAATGGTTACCTGTACAGTTCTTCCCTTTGGCTTGAATGTTTCTCTGGAGGTCTTTAAACCCGTCATTGCCATTTGTTTCAGTCGTTTCTTTGATTTCAAGATACTTGTTTTAGATCTGTTAGACTGTATAAGCATGATGACTGAAATATTTGATCATCAAATGTTGGATGAGGAAATTGACTACTTATATATATATATATGCTTTAAGTTTTAAATGTGTGAAAATTTGTCTGTTGTTTTCTCATCTTTATTGGAAGACCAAATGCCATCCAAATACATATTGAGTTCAAATAAAACATGAAATCTTAAAATATTATGCGTAAAGCTTCGTATTTTTTTTTACTACACTCAAAAAACACTTTGTGCATGTGGGTTTTTTTTTTCTTTCATCAAAATGCAAGGGTTTTTTTCTGAACAATTTCTGGTTACTGCTCTGACAATAAGGCCAGAAAAACTGTATATGTGGTGACATGGGGATCAGGAACCTGTAGGTTAAAACTAATTATTCTCCTAGGTATTTTGTGTTTGGATCCCTTCCATAGTTCAGAGGCCAGCAGTAAGAGTGTAGGTGTCACAGCAGCAGAAATAAGCAATATGGAAATACAGGGAGAGATGGGGTTACTTCCTTCAGGTTCCTTCCAGTGTTTAAGTTGATGTGAAATTACAAGTAAAGGGGACAGAGGAGCCTATCTGAAGGAGGCTTATCTGCCATATGAATACTTTTGGAATATGATAATGGCTTTCATTTCACCTTATAATTTATTTTCTGCTTTTGGAGATTTTGGAGAAATACTTAAGTTTTTCTCTGGAAAGGGCAGCTGACAGTTTTGAACTTAAAGCATCAGCTGAAGATGTTATTTCAACAGCTAATACCTTCTTGCAGTTAAATTAGTCTTTGCTTATGCCTGAGCAAATGAAAAACTTGGTTATGTTCTTCTCTGATTACTGGTGTGGGCTTTTTTATTCTATTTTTTTCTTTTTAAACAATGCAGCCAAATTTGAATTGTAAATACTTTGGAAAACATCCAGTTGAAGCAGATGTTTCTACTGTAATCTGTTTAATTACAAAAAATACTTTCATTGATTTTAAGGTTTGGGAAATCTGAAGTGTAAGTTGGCCTGGTTATGTTCATTTGCAAATACTTTGATTTAAAAAAAAAAAAATGAAAAGGGGTCAATAATTCTTGTTCGTGGACCACTTTGAAGAAATGCTGTCATTTTCCCCATTTCATTGAGACTAGCTTGGAGAGAATGTCACCTCCTTCAGTTAGTAATTTCAGGTTATTTAATATTCCTACACAGAAATCACTGTATTTACTCATCCTTAAAATGTCCTGCTTCACAGATATTGCCAGAGAATTAACTGCAAGTTAATGCATAGATGATACTCAATTGAGAAAAAGTTTTTTATACATGCCAATAGGATAATTCTACTTGGAAAGGACCTTGGAACGGACCTTGACCCTCTCAAAGCAGGGTCAACTGCAAGGTCAGACCAAGTTACTTGGTTCTTGATCCAGTTGGGTCTTGAAAGTCCCCAAAGACTGAGATTGCAGATTGCACAGGCTTTCTGGGCATCACTGCCTGCCTGCCCTCACGAGGAGGAAGTTTCTACTTACAGCCAGTCTGAACCTCCCTTGTTTCTTTGTCTCTTGTGCTCCCACCATGCACCACTGAGGACCCTGGCTCCTTTTTCTTGATGACCTTCTGATGAAGTGTTGGTGCTCTTCTCTATTCCTTCTACCTGTGTAATAGGTCATCTGACTGTGTAGTAGCCCTGTAGCCCCTGGTCTGTATTGTGGCCATATCCTTTTTCTGTATTTGTCAGCGCTTTGGAAAACATCTGCTGTTGCTAAAACATTATGAGAAGTGATTTAAATATAGCTTTTTGTAAGAAGCTGTATTGTGCATTCCAAAAAAGGAGTAGAAATTGTGACAAATTAATACGTCTTGATTTTACATACAAATTGGTGATGTTTATCTATCTTGTGTATTGGCTTTTCTGAAAAGCACGTCTCTAAAATGCAAGAAGTTGACTGATAGACAGTTATATTTCATGATGCTTCACTCCAAAACTCAATGAAAACTGTTATATCTGCTTCTCTTTATAGGGAACTAAGTAAGTTCAGTGTAGTTTGGGTGTTTTTTACTTCATACTGTTCTACAGCTTCTACTCTTTTTGGCAATGCCTTTTTCCCGCTCCCCCTCCTCTCCCATATAAACAAGATTGCATTGGTTTTATCGTTCCATGCTCTCAGTGGAAGTGATCTCTGAGAAGTTGGGTAAGGCAAAGGATGTCAGGGGCTTTAACTTGCAACTGGCAAAGTTAGTTGGGGAACAAGTGCATTCATTGAAGTTTAAGATCTTTCTTTATAGTTTCCTTGCCTTTTCAGTTGAGCATTATTGGATGGCATAGGAGCAAAGCACATTTCAGTCTTCAGAGATACCTTTTTACATAAGTTGTTCATTGATATTGGACAATTGCTTTTGGTCATAATGAGGTAATCTGCTTTCATTGATGTAAATCTAAGAAAACCTCTTTGTCCCTTCCCTCAGCTGCTTCCCAGTGGGGAAGTTTTTCACCGTTTTTTTACTTCATTGAGCAACATGCAACTGGAGGTGTGCTTTTGGGGTTTGCGTTTTTGCTTCTGCCAGTTCTCGAAACGGCTTGTTATTTCTCAGCGATTTCGTTATGTTGAGAAATAACATAAGGAACAACAGGAAATGAAAAGAGCAAAAGGCAAGCATGGAATGAGACTCCTGCTTGTCCAGAATCCTGGAATGTTTGTCTAGACCTAGGAGCGGTACTCGGCTGTGTGTTCCTAAAACCTCGACCTCTGCTTTTGCTGCCAGCATCCATGGAGCGAGGCACTTGGATCTGTCAGCCTGCTTTATCAGGACTTCAGATCACTGCCAGCAGGAGAAAGAAAAAAGCTGCATGGAGTTAAAACCTCAGTTACTAGAGTACTTCGTTCAAATGAGCTTGTGCAGGTAGAGCCACCCTGCAATCCCTTTGCCTGCTCGTGTCCTTGAGTCGTTTGGAGATATCCAGTGTCCTCTCGGGAGGAGCGGAGGCTGGCTGCTGTGCTTGCCTATAAATAGGACAATGGGGTTTTTTTTGCATCTCATACTTCCTTCTGTTGCCCATCAGACTTGTGGCATCACTACAAATTTTTTTTTTTCCCTTGTGGTGGAACAAGCTACTAATTAACTGCTACAGAAGCTTGGGGAGAAACAAAAAGGAAAAGGGAAACAACTAGCATTGCACTTTCAATATAACTTTGTTCTTGCTGAGAGGAGTTTTAAGTGGTACAAGACAAGGAAAAAAAATGAAGTCTGGATTGAGCTAATGACATTGGATGTCTGAATCTTAACTGCTGTACGAGGTGGGGGTGCCCCGGGGCTGCCGGGGCCCCTGTGAGCAGAGGCTGAGGCTGCCCCGTGCCGGACGCAGCCGGTTCCAGCCGGCTCCAACTGACCCACCCACGGGCCTGGCTCAACCCCGCGGCCACGACAGCCTGTGCAAGGAAGGGCAAAGTGCTGGGCTGTCAGAGAGAGGAATGAGGGGGAAAAGTGTGAGAAACGGCCATGGGGGCCTTGAGGTGAGGGAAGGAGGAGAGAGAGGAGGTGATCCAGGCACCAGAAGAGGGGTTGTGCTGCAGCTCCAACGGTGGGGCAGGTGTTTCCTGGCAATCTGTGGAGAGGACCATACCAGAGCAAATATCCACACCGCAGCCCATGGTAGAGCCATGCTGGAGCAGATCTATCCTGAAAAGGACTGTAACCTGTGGGAAGGGCCCACCTTGGAGCAGCAGAAAAGTGTGAGGAGGAAGGAGCAGCAGAGAAGAGCTAAGGACTGACCATAAACTGCTATCTGTGCTGCTCAGGGAGGAAGGACATAGAGGTGCCAGGAATAAAAGAGCAAAGGTGTGCAGTGTGGGGGAGGTGTTTTAGTTTCTCTCTTTATTTCTCACTATCCACCTCTAATTGGCAGTAAATTAAATTAATTTTCCCCAAGTAAAATCTGTTTTGCCTGTGATGGTAACTGGTAAGTGATCTTGTCTTTCTCTTGACCTACAAACTTTTCCATCTTGTCTTCTCCCACCTTTCATCCCCTGATGAGAAAGGGGACTGAGAAAGGGGCTGGGTAGGTGTTTGGCAGCTGGCCAAGGTCAACTCATTGCGACTAGGAAGTTGAAAACCATGTGTGCTGTTGAGAACATTAAGCACAATTGCTTAATTGACTTTCAGTTGTTTGGGGTTTTTTTTGTGCTAAAGTATTTTCAGAATTTGTGTGTTCAAATGTAGCCCTCCTGTGAGGTCAGCAAAAATTTCTAACTTGAAATTTTTAGCTTTTGAATTCCATTCCTATGATAGGTGAAGCCAAAATATTCCTTCTGTGCACATACGTAAGAGATATATTTTGTTGTGCTTTTTCTGAAGAAACTGGTGAGTAATATGTACTACTTAGCTAAGGCATGCAAAAGGCAATTCAGTTTTAGGGTGCTATGCCAGCTAAAGTTTGTTAAATAGAAGTGATTCGTGTGGTTTCTTAGTGAATTCAAATGAGGGAAATTAACATTTGCCAAATAAGGAGAGCTTGATGGGGTAAATAGTAAGCTTCTGGAAAGATTTGAAATAAATGTTATCATAAAAAGTATGTTGGGAATTGTCCTGGAGTGTCTTCATTTACAGAGAACAGATGGCAGGGAGATTATTAATGGCATACAAAGCTTTTTACCTCTTGGTCACGAGTTTGAACTGCCATGAGGCTGGACGTGATTGAAAGTTGTGACCATCTGTCCAATGGCCTACATGAAATGAGTTAGTTGTCTAAATCCAGTTACTAAGGAGCATCACCTGCATCATTGTGTAAATATCACAATTAATACCCATTTTTGTCTTTTATCAGTTTGCCTTTTGGAAAGGAAATAGCTTTTCAGTAATAGGCAAAGCTCCTGTAGTAGAAATACTTTTGCTGTAACGTGAACTTGCTTTGCTTTTCCCCAGATATAATGTGACTGGGAACATTACTTCATTTAAAATATCCTGGTTTCAAAGAACTACATCGATGTCCTCACTTATGTTGAAAGAAATGTTTTATTTCAATTGCCAAGTCTTAATCTAACCCTGATCCCACAGTTACATTATTGCAATACCTTTGCTGCGCTCTGTCTCCGCACTAGTTTAACCTTCCAAAGGCTTTAAGGCTAGGTTTCTTTATTTTAAACTTATCTTTCTGGCCCTCTAAAACTGAGAATGATGCTATGAAACTCTTTACCCCATTCACCGTGCAAAGCAATTGTTACTATTTTCTACTGTAAACTTGAGTGATGTCAAACAATAAAACTTTTTTTTTCCCCTAAACAGATGTTCATAAGAAGGCCTGATTTAAAAATCTGAGGCTTTTGATTCTTTAGCTTTTAGATCATAGGCTTAATTTGCAGAGAGAAAAAAAAATATTCATAAAAGAAGAAAGTACTGTCTTGAGAAGAAAACTAACAAGAGGAAATCTCTGCACATCTAATTGTTGTCTTTGTTCTACTTACTATATGCGCTGTTGAGAAGAATTTTTATATTTGACATATTTGGTTATAAACTGAGCATTTGGAAGGGAGAGGTGGGGACGAAATTCCTTATGTCATCGAAACAAAAATAGTCGCAGGACAAGATATATTTATGGTATAGAAGTAAGAGATAATTGTGTCTCCCGCTGAAAAGTTGAAATGCCTATTTCAAACTTTAATATTAGCCCCTCTAAATAAGTGGGAAAGAACACTTGTTGCAACCTAATGAGAATAATAGTTTCTACAGTCTGAAAGGAAGACCTTTTCTCTAATTGCTCTCTTAGTCATAAAAACTCTTAGTTTAAAAAAAAAAAAAAATCCATGAAAGAGGAATTTGCTGAAGTTACAAAGAAATCTACTGGTTCCTCTGAAACAATTCATAATATCCAAAATTATGGAAAGGCAAAATGCCACTTACTTAGCTATAATTAATAGCCTTTATAGCCTCAATGCCATAGAAGGGAAACGAAGTTAGTTGCTTTGGATACCACATGAAGGCACATAACTTCATTGTCGATTTCTCCTGCCAGATTACTCATGGTCAGAGAGGTGCTAGCAGTTGGCAGATATTTTCCTGATGGTTAATATTACTTTAGCTGTTACTTTGGAATTAATTTAACACGGAGACCCCTTCGTAGGCATTCCTCTCTCAACTCTGGAAATGTCAGTGAAACTTGCCATAAACAAGACAGCTTTCCCCCCAGTCCATAACAAAATAAACTCTGTGCTATCTGACTAGAGCTAACATTGTTAGTACATCTAGTCTTTAATGAAAGAGCACATGTTTACAGGTCGAGTTTAGATTCTTTTCCAATTAATGTTTGGTTTTTAGTGCTTATTGATGAAGTTTCTGGCTCTATTAGGAGAAAATTCAATCATATACTCCATAGAATACTCTTGTGGAAACGTTAGCACGTTATGCAAATGTGGGACACTCTCTGAAGAAATACAAGTTTTGAAGGCCTAGTTTGTGGAAGGTAAACACAAGTGTGTGTGTATGGTTGCTTTTATTTGTTTACTCCTTCTGACTAGAATGGTCAAAGCAGAGGTTTCCTGTGATGATGCGTAGGAGTTCTTTAACTTAGCACTGGCAAAGCTGCGTATTGGTGAGAACCAGCAGTTTGAATTTGCAGAGAGAAAATATGTTTTTTATCTAGGAATGTTTTATGAGTTTCTGAAGTAATCTTCAGCAGTGCCAGTCAGAACACCATCTTGGCATGCTCTGTAGTGTCTGCAGTGTTTGCACTGTTCTGCAGCTGCTAAAATTGTCATGCTTTAAACATAGTATATCTTTATCTACCATTGGGATTGAAATAACATGGTTTCATTTTTGCAGATAGAATATTGGTCATTAATATGCAAACAGATACCCAATTATTATTTGTCCTGCTGTTTTCAATTCTGGCAGATTGTCAGTGCTGGGATTTGAAACAAGCTCCTTAGTGTGAAAGGTCTCTCTTGTTTGTGAACAGTTCTGGAGAGCTGACATACACACTGACTTTCTAAGGCTTACGAAGTCATTAGGGAATGTTAAATGTATTATGTTTTTTGTAATTTTAAGGGTGTTTAAGAATGAATTTTGTTAGGGCATTTTAAAGGAGCTAGTATCTTTCAAGATACTTGACACATTGCTATTTTTGTCAGGTGACTTTTACAATTGTGCTGATACAGTTAATACAAACTAGCAGGTAGTTGAGAAACAAGCATTTATTTTTGGATGGGTATAAAAGCTACTTAACTAGAAGTCATACAAGTTAATATTTTACAATTTATAGTGAACCTTGTTTTCAGACTTACTAATACCTTGGGGGAAACCAAAAATGGTCAGACTTTGGTAAACTGCACTTCTTAAAGGTTTCTGTATATTCTGCTTTATTTCCAGCCTTGAGCATAAACCAGATGCATACATCTTTTCTTATGTCTTATACTTCATTCATTGGTTTCACTGATGTTAAAACTGTTTTCCTTTGTGCTAGCAACAGAGTTGCTGGGTAATGGAACCAATGGAACCAGCCTTCTACTTATGTAAATGAAGAACATTGTCCACATTGAAGAACTCCTTTTAGACAAATAGAATTTTTCCTTTTAAGTTCTTCAAGTAACTTCCCCCCTGCTCCAGGCCCCTTACTGAATTAACATAAAATGTATGTTTCCTCTTTTTTGCTCTTTTGGTCAAGTATAAGAAGTGTAGATAATAAGAATATATTTGCCACTCTTCTGTCAGCCCTCCTCCTGAGAGGTTTTTCAGGTTCTGGAGTGTTCTTTGCAGTAAGATGTGGATCTTAGTTGTTGAAGAAAAGGTTGTTAAAATATACTTTGGAATGGAAGCTGATATGGTACTGGTAGTCATTACAAGTCTGCCTACCTTCATAAACAGGAATCCTAGAAACATTCTTCTGACTAACTAATTTTGTACTAAAAGAGTAGTTTTGTGGCAAAAGTTTATGATGGTTAATTACTGCACTTGTGCAGAAGTTTTGGAGGGCATTTTGTATATTTTGGGTTGATCCTGATGCTGAGGCATCTGTCTTGATGGTTAAGTTTGACAGACCTTCATACTGACGTATGGAGTGAATGTATTTGTACTAGCTTGCGTTACTGAGGAGATATTCTTGTTGGAATTTCCCAAGTTTTTTTAAATTTGAGATAGAATATATTGATTAATAAATTTGGGGCTGAGACTCTGCTGGGTTATCTGCAGTCCTTACTGAATTAATGGGAACTTTGTTAATTTTGAACTCCATGAAAGCAGGTAGGCTGCTATTTGAAGAAGGAACCATGCTGTTTGGAAAGTACTCCCAAATGTGTCTAATATTTTATGTTAAATAGTGTGGAGCATCAGCTGTTGTAAGAATGTATTCAGGTTACAGGCTCTCACAATTCATGATGCTGTTTATGGACCCTAGGTAGCTCCTTAAGGAACTTTAAAATAAAGAAAAAAAGTAACATGATTTTCATTTCTCTTTATGACTCTAGTGATTCTTCTTTAGGCTGTGAAACATAACCCTCTGCTAAAAGCCATGTGTTCAGTGTTAGTCTGCACAATCTTTCTACCAGTATTTACAGAATTCACCAAGTATAAATGATGAGTAATCTATTTAGCATATCCTAAATTTTTTTTTCCCCCCTATTGGAGAGAGGTTCCTGTTGAGGTTTTGTTGGAATAATCAGTGAGTGGAACACTGAGATAGTGCAGAGCATTAAGTTCTTTTCTAACAGATACTTGTTAAGATGTTATTGCCTCATGTATACAAAGGGTTGTTAAACACATTTGGCTTAACGTGGAGAGGTTAGCTCTGTTTATCTTGCAGTTTTTCAACAGTCTTTAGACTGCAGAAGAAGCAGAATGTTAAATTTAGCAGTGAATGTCTTTTATGGTTCAGTCTGAAATGTGGTAAGAGGCAGTTTAATTTTTTGTGCTTGTTAATGGCTACAGTATTTTTAATCAGAAAGGGCTTCTAATTTTGGGGTGTTTTTTTTTTAAAAAGGTCTAAAAGACACCATTACAAGAGAGTATACACAATAACATGATTGTTTGCTATTTCATTGAGGTAAGGTGGTGTGTTTTGCTTTTTTTGTACTCTTCGATCCTGCTTTTGTCTGAATGAATTCAAAAATTTCGTTGTGTTGGTAGAATGGAGGTCTAAGTTAGATGCTGAATTCTATCTGAGAATCTGATTTTATTTCCTGTTTCCCAGAACTTAGTTAAATGGATTTTTTTTTTTTACACAGTTATTTGAATCTCAAAATAGACTTAAGCCTTAAGGAAAAACACACAATTATTCTATGATTGCAAATTTCTAGTGTAGAGAAGGCATGACTGATCATCTGTTATAATTCATAACTCTATAAAATGTTACCTCTAAACTTCATGTCAAGAACTGATATCATTATGGGAGGTACACCTGTCTTTGTAGGTTGGAGTTTGCTTTCACTACATAACTACAACATTTCTAACTCTGATCTTCCAAAGGAAGGCTGGGGTGAGAGCCTTTCCATGACTGTCCCAATTTCAAGCTTTGCAATGAACAGCAGATATCCGTAACTATCCCCTTTGTACAACTGGCATGATTATCGGCATTGTTTTCCCCTGAAACGTGAATCCTAAATGAAGCTTTCAAAAGTACCCACATCATGTGGAAATTGAAACGGATTTATTTTCCTATTTCTGTTGCACTCCCTCTTTTTATAGGCAGGAAGGGAACCCACCGTACGTATACGGGGCCAAGAATTTGTTGTTAGTGCTGTTAATTTTTTTAATAGTTTAATAATCCAAACTATCTAATTAATACAGGAGAAACCTCAGCGAAAATAATTTTGAAGTCTTTACCTATATCCATGTAACCAGTAGCCTACATGTATCATAAAAGCAATGCTGAATTTGGTTTTGATGTGGTAAATGAATGGCCATCTTCAGTTTGCAGCTCTTTTAATGAGACTTATCTTGAAATTTGTATGCTGCATTTGTGGGCTGAGGCAGAGGGGATTGAGTGATTCTAGGATCTATTGCAGATTTATGAACATAACAAAGGATAGCTTGTGCTGTTGCATATAGCAGCAGCTTGAGAGCTGAAGCTCAGTGCAGCAGACATCCATATTTCATGGAAGAGAAGAGGATGATAGAGATAAATTCAGACACAAACTGGGTAGCTGGTGAGGTTCAGTCATTCTTTACTTACAAAACCTAATTTGTTTGACTTTTAATGTGTGATTTATTTTTTAATTTTTTTTTTTTAAGCAGATGTCACTTCATAGGAGTATTTTTTTTTTTTTGTTTGGATGCTCTGAGGTCAAGTTAAACCCGAGTGTTTTGCTTTAGCTCACTCAGGAAACACATCAGCAAATTTAACCACAAAGAAGTTTACACTCACTGAAACAGATATGTGTAGACTCGTGTGGAAGTGATTTTGTTCTGATAAACTCTTATAATTCCATGAATTTGTGGTATGATGGAGAAATGTCGTTCTGTAGATTGTCCTTTCTTATATCAACATGTCTGTACAAAATATTTCTGTCTTCTCTTTAAAACACACAAAGAACATATATTTGAAACCTGTTACAAAGGGTGTATACTTGTGTTTCTTTCTTGAACAAATTTTGGTACAGTAGGTTTAAAATGTTGGGGGTTTTGTGCCTGAAGCTTGTTACTGTTATGCAAAATTAATCAAATTTAATGTAATGAATTCCGTAATGGCTGTGGAAGTTATTGATGGGTACCATGTTATGCTTACCACAGAAGGTGAGGGGAGGTAGAGCTCCTGAAGAGGCAGCTGCTTCTGAGCTTGAGGAGCAGGTTCAAGAGGAGGCTTCAGATGCTGCAGCTCGGATGGGAACTACTCAAACTGACACACTGGAAGCAGAAATCTGCCTTCAAGGACGCAGCGATCAAGGGAAGGATTTTATCCAAACCTTGCACTTTTATTCCAACTGACCCAGTTTCTCTGACTGCTTTGTTTAATATGTTGTGAAGTTGTTCGTTTCTTTATTACTCTGCAAAGGGATATATGCCCTCTCTGTGCATTCCTTGACTTCTTGAGTTGTTTTAGCTGTGTACAATTGGTGTACAGCATTCTTCAGACACAGTTGGGTTACTGAAATGCTTGCAACTGTATTTGCTGTATAATTTCAAGACATTTCAGATAGTTTATCTTACAGTAGATTATACAAAATACACTTTGCTAGCATAGAAGTAAGGGGAGAGAACAAAGTCAAATCAAGTCTTTAGCAGAAAAATTAAAGCTTTAAACAGGATTTCCCAAAACAGGTTTTCCTAATTATCATATCTGTTCCAGAGCTTTAAAGTCCTCTGTCCTAACAGGTAACAATATTAATATACATGCTGGAAAACTGAATGATACATGATTAAAATTTGGTTTTATTGCAGTCTCCTGAGTACCTCAAACATTTCAAGAAAGAATTAAAGTCATATAACTGTGGATCTGAATCTTGCTGTATCTCCAAATTTAGGAGAGTGATGTATCAATACTGTGGCAGACATTTCAAAGGCATATATTCACATGCTTGCTGTCAGTTGTGACCCAGGTGGATCTGAATTTGTCTCTAGCTCATCAAGACATAAAGGAACTCTTAAAAAAAAAAAAAATACATCTCGCTAGTTCTTGAATATATTGTTGCAGTAATATACAGGAAGATTCCAGTTTGGGGTTTTTTTTGTTGGTGTGAGTTTTTTGTTTCTTGGGTTTTATTTTTTCTTTAGGCAACAGTATCTGGACAAATTGACTTTTCATACCTGCATTTTATGGTACAACCATTCCTCACAAATACTATTAATCATGTGTCTTTACGTAGAATGCAGTTACATGTTTTTGGTTAATGGTTTAAAAATAAAACCAATTATATTTTCCTAATACTTATACTTGGTCCAGTGCTGGCATTTAAGGGGGAGTGGAATAAGCAAGGAAAAAATCGGAAAGATGAAAATTAATTTCTGTAATATATCAGAAATATTTTGAAATGGGAATGAAGTGGTGTGAAAGAGAAAGATTGAGCAAGATGGGAGCAGTAGTGTGAGCTGGGTAAAACAATAAAGGGTTCGAGATGTGGTGAACTATGTTGACTGTTTCAGAAGAATAGTGTTCAGATGCCTAAGTTTCTGCTTTGATTGGTGGAAACAAATTCTTACTTGCAAAAAGATAAATGTTGTAAACTGAAATAACAGGGATCAGTAGAGGAAATGCCAGGAGTTTAGAGCTATAAAGAGTTTTCAAAATAAGTCTTCAGTATGAACTTTCCTGCAAAGAGAATACTGGTAAAGACACTGTTATGTGAAATGGGAAATCATTTTCATGAGGCAGTGGGACAGAAAATACTTGCTGAGATCTAGACTTGTGAAAGAGTGCATAATGAATGGTATCTTCCAAGGCAGAGCACAGATATATACTAGTGGTATAACTGCTCTGAACCTTAAGACTTAACAGTAGCAGTCAGTATCAGTGTGGATACTGAAATTCTTAAAGATAACTAACAAACAGTATTTTTGTTAGTTATTTTAGTTATTGGCTGTACTTCTTCAAGCCTAGGGACACATTGGTTTTGTTGACTATTACACTGCAGCAGTAGTTAGAAAGCAAGTGGAAATACTCCGGATAGTTGAGAAATACAGTGGAACTACATTTATTCATCAGTGGTACAGATAACATCCTCTGTGTAATCTGTACATCTGTGCTACAGTGAAAATTAGATCAGTTCTGCTGGCACAAGTCTGTCAGGCAAGTGCAGTGAATACTAACAGAATTGATTCTTATAGGCAGCTGATGATTTGCTGCCTCATTCCTAAACTTAAGTGAGTCATGCTGAGGGAAATTATGAGCATGTAGTTCTGTGTGACAGAGTCTCTGATGGTGGGATACAGTGTATTAGAGAGCAGCTTCACAACAGCATGTGCAGCATTGTTTTACTGAACTAAAAATGATGGAAAAAAGAATGAACCAGTCCAGTTGCACCAAAGTTAGCTTTCACAGCATGTATTTGTGTCTTAATTTACATGTAAGATTTTAGACTATTGATACTACTTGGATAATAGTTATAGACTTAATTGGCAGAGGATACTCACAAGAAAACAGAACACTTTCAATTTGTCTTTGTTGAAAAAGGCAGGGAAGAGGTCACACTATTCCTTTTCTCACTTTAAAGAAAGAAGTAATCTGTGATTAGATAATAGTCAAGATCACAACTGAGCTACTGCGGGGGGAACCTTTCATGAAGTAACCATATTGCCTGATATTAGATATTGAGTTATATCACGAAATTCTAAGCAGAAAGGAAGGAAGACATTCTTAAATTACTTAGAGGTTATTAGACAATATCCACCGAAAAAGTTACTGTAGTACTATACCTCCAGGAACAATTGTCATGATTGCAGAGGTTTTGCTATGAAAGACACTAGCTTAATTAGAGACACTTTCAGCTGACTATGAAACAAAGAAAACCCACTAGAAGGTATAGCAACTGAGGCAAGTAACAGGGTTAAAATGTGAGAAGTGTGCAGTAAGGTTTTCTTAGTGAAATGAACCATTGCAGTCTATTTTTGATTTCTCTGTTTTCAAATTTTAAGTTACGACATAAAAATACTCTTTTGCTCATCCACTATAAGAAGTAATAGTTATGGATACAGTGAAGCATTAACTACTGAAAGTAGTTTTTATATTTAAAGAATATTCAATTCTTGGGTATCCCCTCTTTTCTGAATCAGTGTTACCACAGTACTATCTAAACTATGATTACTAAATTAGAAATATACTGTAACAGATTTGTCTGAAAAATTATGACTGAACTCTCCCACTTGTTTTTGAGGTATCCGTAAGTTTCTTCTATTATACTGAGCTATAGTGGGAACCTTTAACAGAGGATATCTTCTGATTCTTTTTTTCCTGTGTAACCTGGCAACACAACTGGAACTGACGGGCAGAGATGCAGTTTATCCTGCAGTTGTCCTTCAGCAACTCATTCCAAAACTTTGTTAAACCAGCATGGTCCCTCTATATCTACCTAGAGAAGATGAATCCAATGATGTTGGTAGTGTTTATGTTTGCAGCCAATTTCAATCAATCAGAATGGAGATAAATGTATAGGAAAACTGAATAGTCAACACAGTGGGTTTATCACAGAATCATAGAATTACCATTCTATGGGGTTGGAAGGGACCTCTGAAGATCTCTAGGAAGCTTTGATTTTCCTGTTTGTTTATTTTCTTAATTGGCCACATTTTCTACCTACCAATATGGATCTTTCAGAGAATACTGTTCTTCAAGGTAACTTCAACAGGTTGAAAAAGAATTTCCCACTTAGAAATTGTTGCTTGATAAGAAATTATTTAACAGGTCTTCTGTACATAAGGTAAGTGTAATAACTAAGATGTTTCTGTATACCCAAAGTGGATTGTACAATGCAACACTCATCAGAGCAATAAATGTGGTGTTGTTTTTTCCGGAGAACGTACACAATATTTTTGAAGTAGTCAGGATGACAGAAGTCTTTAGACCTATACTTACACGTGTAAGAAAAATATGTTTGAACTTTTGCACATTGTCAGTTGTCTATGACATAAGGTTCCACTTGGCTGTTTGTGATTCACATCCTTGGTTCTCCCTGTGGTAACTTGGCACAGGACATACAGATGAGTATAACCAAGTGGAAGAACATGTAGTCATGAAATTAGGGCTTGTTGGGCTTTCCTTTCAACAAACAACATGTTTTGGACTAGTTCTATGCTCGTTTCAAAAAGAAAGCTTCTAAAGGGGGAAGCAAGCAAACTGACAAATGTCATTTTCTTACAGTTCAAATCAAATTATATTTTTGTCTTTTGGATATGTTAGACAAAAGTTTTTGACCTAAAAATTCCTTTTTTTCAGATTAGGACAAGTTGTTCTGCTTGTTGACAAGAACTTTAAAAAAGCAACTGTTTGCACAAACATGCTAGTGCTTGATGATTTGTAAACCCTGGCTAAACTACAAAAGTTGAAAATTGTTTATTTCTTTATTTCTAGCTAGTGTAGTGGAGTTTGGGTCTGAAGTACTTATTCAGTCGACAAGTCACTTGAGACAGGAGCTGATGCTGATATACAACTTAAACTTTTGATCCTGCTTTGAATTCATAACAACCAAACTATAGAAGACTTTTGTGGGCCAGGTTCGTAAGAACATGTGACTGGACTGAATCAGTCTAGAGGACTGTATACCATTCTCCTGTCTCCAGTAGTGAACAGAGTAGTGCAACTATTTATAACGCTACCTCTGTCTCTGAGTATCTTGTTTTTATGAATTTCTGGAGCTAAGTATGGGGTTTTATATAGTAGTTACTCTCATTGGATTGTTATTCCATGAACTTGCCCAGCCTCCAGTGTGATTTTTAGCTTTCACTTATATTTTGGCAAGGAGTATAGCAGACTTATCACCTGTTGCGAGCAAACCACTTCCTTTTGTTTTAAACCTGTCTTCTACGAATTCATTTTGATAACTACTGCCCCACATTTTGGAGTATATATTGGAGTGATACTTAACTGCTCTCTCTGTGCCACTGGTGACTACATAGACTTTGTAGTCATGGCTTTTAAATGCCTGAGTAAGCTGATACATGATTTTGTCATTGCTGTTCCTCTTTGAATTTTTACAATTTTTTTTCTGTAACGTTTTAGATGAGGTGATCAAAACCTAACACAGTAGTCAAGATGCAAACAAACTTAATTTATACTGTGTTCTAATCATGACCTCTGTTTTGTTTTCATAATAATCACTTGCATTCTATTAGTTTTGGGTAAACAAACAAGAGTATTGGTGTGATTCTCATAGTGTTATCTAGCATTACACCAGAGCCTCACCCCTGAATGCTGATAGTCAACTGTAAAAATGCAATTGGGATTTTTGATGTGCATCACATGATGTGTATTGAATTTCATATACCGTTTTTATTTCAAGTCACAAAATCTCATTAAGTTCCTCTGCAGTTCTTTGTAGTTGCCCATCATACTTCCTACTCAAAATAATTTAATATCACCAGTAAAACCATGTTAACTTACTATTTGTCCCCCTTTTCTAGATCACTTGTGTGTATTTAGGTTTATTGTATCTATAAATTTGTTCATCTTTTGGTTGAACTGAAAAATAAACTAGGATTAGAGTTGTCATGATAGTAATTTACAAACTTTACGGGGTGGGTCCCTGCCCATGGTATCAGATTAAAATTCTGCTGCTTTTTTGTTTTTAAATCCCTGAGGGTTCTCTTTCCTGTGCTGTCATGTTCAATGTAAAAATTTCTCTTGCTCCTTTAAGCCAGCTTCCATTGCCTGTTTGTTAGCACTTTGAAACTTTCTCTGTTAGTATTCTTCAGATGTGTGAGCAGCTATCCATTAACACAGGCAAGCTGCTTCACACTGCTACTATCAAGTACAGATAAATACTACCCTTTGCCAGGAACTCCTGGAAAAAGAGTCTTGACTTGATTTAAGTCATTATATCTTCATTCAGCTTCCATGAAATTGCGCTGAAACCTCTGTCTGATATGCTGTTCCTTTCTCTGTATTCATTCCTCAGGCATGCTGTCTTTTCTCTTCCCCCCCTCTCCCTTTGTTTTTTTGGTTGATACTTGTTAATTTAGTAGAAATCATAGTAGGAGCCTGGTCTGTGTTTTTGTGAACTCTAGTAACACAGATAAATGAAGTGTCTTGTACAGAAATGAGCAGCTGCTGCTAAATGTAGTGGAAGTCCTCATGTAATCACACACATCAATAAGGACGCTTACAATTGTCTGGGGACTGAGATTCTAATTTTATCTCTATTAGGTTTTCAGGTAAAATAAAAAAAAAAATTAAGAATTTCTCTACTTTTTTTTTTAATTGCGTAAGATGTTGTGGTATGAATTATGAAAGGTAAACGTGGGAGGAGATTGTGTTTTATTGTCCTGCACCCTCATGTTTTTGGGTCTGGCTTTTCACTTGATCTGAATGCTTAAACAGTACTAAGATTCCTGAAAGATGACACATCCGTTTGCTGTAAAGGAGTCCAACCATATTTGAGCATATGTTCAATAGAGGAAGCAGTTGGACTGAAGTGGGGCTCTGTAACGTATGCTTTAATATTTGAAACCAAGTTAAATCATAGTAGGGTAGCTTAGCAGGATGAGTTGGCTGGATATGGGCGAAGAATGGGCCTGCTATTCCCAGCTGAAGTCAGAAATAGGGAGCATAAAGGGAGGGGAGTAAACTGCTTGGAACTGAACCAAGAAGATTAATTAGGAGTGATAAGCTTTATTAGGAGAGGCAGGTGCAAAAGAGGTCTTGAACTGCTTGAAGAGTCTGGAAGGGAATCCAGAATTCCTAAGTCTCAGACTTCATTAGATGTTGTTTGTGGATTTCACTGCTACTTGCCAAAATGTGTGCTCCCTTTCTCTCTTGCTGGTTTACAAAGCTGTTGTAGGCGATAATCTTGTATCGGTTAAGAATGTCAGAATCCACACTGCTACTTCAATTTTAATTTGCCCCCCATTCTCTCTATGAGTATGTATTATAATTGTCTTTACGTACGTGTTCACACACTGTATTTCACTGGATTCTTACCATCCATCCTATGCATTAAATTGAGTATTTGGAGAATGAATGAGAATTGTACAGTTAATAAAGCTGTTTTCTCTAGGGTTTCTGCTGTAACTTGGAGAAATTGAAAGTCATGTAGTGAATGAAACGGATAAGTGAAGGAGAACTAAAAATATGATCTTCCAGTGTAAGCCATTTTAGACTACTGAAGATTATTGTTCTCATGACTTCTAACTTTGAAGCTGTTTAAACTAGCTTTTCATGTATTTCCCTAAAGCATTGATCATAAAAATGACTTTAATATCTAGTCACTTGCATGGTAGGTGTCTTGGAGTAGATTGTTGGACACCAGCACAATAAGGAGGAAGGATGACTTAAGTTAGCTTGCTGGAAATCTGAAGGAAAGCAAATTCTTAGAACTCATAGCTACAGACAGCACTGTGTTGTGCTAGGGATCACAGTCTTAAACTGTGTGACACTGAAGAATCAATATCCTATTTCAAAAAGGAAGAAGGCTTAAGAGATTTCAAAACCAGAATTATATTACTACTTTTTTTTTTCCTCCCATCAAGTTGGAGAAAATCCAACTTTTTTCCATTTTCCCTGCAGGGTACTGTACCCCTTGTTGTTCTAGGCTCATCTGTCTCACTATTCTTGAGTTCATTTTCTGTATAAATCCACAGGAAATGGAAAACAAACCTTAGACTTTTATCACCATCTGGTTAAAGCTGTAGTCACTAGGTAATTTATTTAATAATAGAGACTTTTTTTGGGTTGTATAGTATTTCATGTGAAATAAGCATGTCTACCAGAGAAGGGCATGAAAGCAAGACAGATGATAAAATGACTAGTCTTGCGTCAGTGTTAGCAGGCTTAGGTGTGAACTGCTCAGCATTTGCATGATATAAGCAATTGTATTTCTGTACTGAAAGTAGATGCCTTAAAATCTCTTTGGTAGTTGTGCGTTTCTGGCAAAATGTTGGGTTTGGAAACCTAAAAGGCTAGCTAGCACCATTCCTTGGCTCTACCTCTGGAGCCAAAACACTGAAGACTTGGAGCCTAGGTTCCTTAACATGAATCCAATCACACTCAGGCTTTCCAGCTATAGGGCACAGGTTGCCCTGGCATAAACTAATGCCCATGCTAAATGAGGATAAAATCCTCTTCCTCATAGTCCATATTTGATATTGGCTGAATTTAATCTGTCTGTGACTTGACTGATAGCCCAGTGTGAGAGAAAATTAAAAAGAGTGGACAGTAAAACTCAAATTTCATGAAGTGGCATTGTATTTAAACCAGTCAGTGTGATTTTTTTTTTTTTTAATAATTATTTTTTTTAATCAGTGTGTGGAAAAGTGTCATGTCACTAACCAGGTGGTTGTTGGATCTCTCTGAACTCACCTTCACAAAACCATTTTGTCTAGCAACTTTTTTTTTATCACTAAACATGGTTAGAAAATGCTAGCACATTTGCACCCAAACACAACAGCAAACAGGTTGAGAATTCATGATTAAAAAAAGCAAAATCCAAAAAGAGGTTTGCTATACACACAGAAGATAGTAAGTTCTTTGGAGTGTGTGTGTGGATAGCTGGTGGCTGTGCGGTTAGAGTAATCTTAATGGACTGCTGAGAACACATCCTTTAATATTAACTGTGATGTTTTATTTTTCCTATCTTTAAAGAAAGATAAAATCAACTTATACCTTTACTTAATGGAATTTTTTATATGTTTCTAGAGCGCCGAGATACTACATTGATGAAGAAGGTGGAAAAACACAAATGCTTAATTCAGACAAAGATATAGCTTTTTTTAATAAATAATGCATATTTAAGGATGAGGAGGATTCAAAAGTACTAGTGCATCTCTTTTGTGGTTTAAGCTTTAAAGATTTTCCAGTATGATAGTGTTCTGTTTTTAATGTCCTGTAACAAATGTAACTGTAAGCCTTTTTAAGAGCTTTTTCTGTAAATTTGAGCTTAAAAAGTGAAATTTTTGACTATGGGTAATTAGACTTGGTTATATGTCTTTATTGTAAAATGAATGCTAGCAGACTGTTGTACATTCTTTTTACATTACAGTATTCTTTTTCCTTTTTGACATAAGAACAAAAGTAAAGTAACTAAAACATTCGCTTCCCCCTTGTTGGAGAAAGAAACTAGGGATTTTTTGCTTGCAAGTTTTCATTTAAATTATTTCCTTTATATAAAATTGTCAACTGTTTTTAACCGAGCTGGAACACTATCTTGCTCTCAGAATCATCAGCCCCATGTTCGATCATTGTCTTCCATTCTGTCCTCCTCCGTACTGCACTCGTGTTTTCCTAGAAATTTCAGCTTTCGAAAAATCTCAGTTTTCCTGAAAGACTTTATTACTAGGTAGAAAATAGCAGATTAATAGCAAAAGAAATTAAAAGGAATGTGAATTTTAAAATGTTTACACTAACTCTAATTGATCAATTATTAAGGGTTTTAGAATTCTTGAGGATGACCTTTAGCTGAGTTGTTAACTGATTCCTATTCAGTTTTCTTCCAATTGGCTATAAAGCACTTAAAATCTGATATTTTGGAGTGTGAAAATCAAAGCTAACCTTTTTTTTTTAAGATTACTTCTTTTTGTCATTAACAATTTCTGTCTTTTTCGTGTTGCCTTCTGATTAAAGTGCTAATACTGTTGTGTACTGACAAATTTCAACAGAGTTAGTGTTAACCTGATCTTCATTAAAAGTTTGGGTAAAATGAAGGGAATAAAGGGAGGGACTTTTGCTAAGTGGTATTTTGTTAAATGGAGTGGATCCTAAGGAAGGAACTGTAGGATTTCCCCATTTCTTGCCTCACACTCCCTCCCCCAATATGTTTACATGCTCTGTTGAATACATGCACATCGAATATGGCTGCCCTTAGGCTTTCTGTGCCGTTGCTGAAAACTTTGTCTGTGTCTGTATAAGAATGACTTCTTGAGGATTTCTTGTATGTTTAGATTTTTTTAGCAGAGCTAGTCCAGCTAAGTTCAGGTAACTAGAAGCTCTGGACAAATCAATGCTATCATGTGCAGATCACTTGTGGTGCCTGTGAAGTTGGTGGCACAGGGCATCAGCAGTCTTGTGCCTGCACAAGCACTTCCATCTGGACTTCTCAAATGTCTGCATCCTCATTAGCACAACAGTCTCTGATGCAGTTCCTGGGGAGATAGAGAGATGTATTCAACTTTCCTCAGTGATGCATGTATTGTAGGCTCTGATTTTTGTTTTAACTTTTCTGCAGAGCTCTCCCAGAGTAAAAATGCTTTGCATTTATAGCTGTTGAAGGACTCGTCATATAAAGGTGTACTAATTTTATGCACCTGAGTTCTTTGTGGGGAGAAAGCAAGTTTATTATTAATTCTTTCTGTTAAACTCTAAATCATGCAATGTCCTCCCTTGACGTGTCACCTTTTTTCCAGGCTGAAGGGTCACAGTCTATTTAGTTATGTCTTCTGTAGAAATAATTTGGTACCTTGTTCAGGTTGTTTTGAAAGTGCTCAGCTGCTGGAAGGACAAACTCTCACTGAAGATGCATCTTTGGCTGGTTTAACTTTACAGTATGAGTAGAGGAAAAAGAAATTTAAGACTTACCAAAGCCTTTTAGCTCCAGCTGAAATCAGCCATTATAAAAATATATTTGCCATTCCTTTTCCTTTAAGACATCTCATTCAAGATATTACTGTGTATTCTAATCTAAACCTTATCCACTGTGAAACACATCCTAATGCAATGATAAGACTGGATCTTTAGGTTTTGACTTGATCACAGTAACAGACTCTGACTATCCATGGAAATAAGATTGTAATTTTTGACCTGAAACTTATTTTTAACCTTTTTGCTGTACCACCTGTGAAAGATTGAGCTTGCCACTTGGTACATTTGCCTGCCTTTGTCAAAGGTTTCTAAGACCAGGATATGTTATTGAGAGTACTACGCAGGAAAAAACATCTAATACCCAGTCAAGTCCAGAATTGTCATTATTCCACCTAAGAAAAAGGCTACTATACTTAAATGCACAATAGCAGTTTGATTTGTGTTATCTTAGGAGCAATTAGAGCACAAGAATTGGAACTGAAGTGCTTTGTGATGCTGAAAGGTAAACATTGAGACTATACTGCTTTTCCTTTTTGAATTGCAAGTAAACAGAAAGGTTGTCAAGACAGCAAAGATATTATCACATTTTGCACTTTAAAAGATCAGTGTAGTTACTAGGCTGCTTTTTTAGAAGTGGTAGGATTAAACTTAAGGAAAGATTTCTAAAACACTTCTTAATCTCTGCACCACAGTCCTTGTCATATCACTTTCAATTTCATACTTTGCATTAGGACCACCAAACAATAAAAACAAATCAATTCCAATTTCAAGGTTTGGAAGACCTCTGAACTTTAGAAACTTGGATAAATGTTGCAGCCTAACAAGACATAAAGAATTTAAAAGTTTCCATACAAACTTCAACTTTCTCAATTTCCTGTATTGTATTAATATTTTAGTGTCTAAAAGTAAGTATTTGAGAGGGAGGTTAAACGGTCAACAGAGCCTATTACCCATGCAGCATGTGTTGAACTCTCTGAGGTATATCTGTTCTCGGCCACCTTTTCATTTTAAACATCAGTGTAAAGATAGATTCTGGGAATATTTATATACAAGACAAAATTTAGACAACGCTAGGAGTAAACTTTGAGGTAGACTGGTAATTTTTAGTACTCAATCTGCATTTAAATATCAAACTGTAACATTTCTTCTATTAACATTCTTTGTTTTGTTAGATTTTTGTCATGACCTTTATGTTCTAAAATCATTTTAATGTTCAAAATTATTTTGGTGAATCTGCAATTGAGCAAGTCAAATTTATCTCATGTCCTGCAAACCAATTATAGTAAATTACCGTCATTCAGAAACTAAAGACTGTAATAACTCTGACAGAATTATGAGCAAACTAATGGGTCATTTATTATCAGATAACTTTGCTTTCATTGAAAATGAATATATACTCAGCTATTTTTTCTTTTGAACTCAAGAATGGCTGTTAAACCAAAAAACTTGAAAGATAGTCTGCTATATTAGTCTAATACAGTTCTACCTCATACCATGTTAACAAAGATCTATTAGATTGGAATAATATTTTACCAGTAACAGAGCTGGCCAAGTTCATTTTTATCTCAGTGGAGCACTTGTTAACGCTTCAGTTTTCTGTCAGATGAGCATTGTCTGGATAATATTACTTGGGAGGAAAAAAAATTCACTCTTTTTGGCCACAGCCAAATACTGTATATCTGTATCAAAGAAGACTCTCACCACTTTAAGTTGTCTTCCTTACCAGAAAGTAGACCATGTTTACTTCAGTAATTTCTGTGTAGGGTATATGTGTAGAGATAGTAAAATATCAACGATAAGCCAGGCATCATGGATACATGGTTATTCTCCTAAACTTTAACAAATGAAACTATAATTGTGTATGCGGTTAAATTTGAAAATACATATATTCAAAACAGATGTGAATGATTCATTGCTTTTTTTTATACAGCAACAGTAGTAATCACATGCAAATCTGGATATGAGTTATCTGGCATTGATACAGTTACTGTACAAAACTATAACAGGCAAATTGAATTTAGATTCTGAATATACGAACACTTTTAGCTGCATGTTATTTTTTGGTTTAGAGATTATAATTTTTTTTTCCTCACATGCATATTGGTATGTTACTTGCTCTAAAATTCAGAAGTTCTTCTTATCCTTAAAGCTGAAGTGCCTTCAGATGCATGTCAGAGACACATGATGCTTCTTTGATACATTTATCTGATCTATTTCAAAATTTAGGTACTAGCTCTGTTTTAATCGGGAGCCTAAGAGGGAAAGAACATCAGTTCATCTGTAGTCTACTGTTGGAGGCATATTTGAGAAATGTTTTAATAGAGTAATTGAATTATGTGATCAACCAGCCTAATCTATAAAATCACAGGGAGATGGAGGAGGCTTCTTACTAAAGGATAGTTGACAGAAGGGTTCAAAAAGATGAACCATTGTGATTAATATCAGTAAGAATAAGCAGTATCTTGGCCTCAAACTGCTAAAGAAATAGGGCGCTAAAGGCTGTTAGTTCTGATGAACTTAATCCAAAGGGACTTAAGGCAGGGTGATAAAATTTGGAGCTATCTGTAATTTTTTTTAATTCAACTTAGAAGACACCAGGAAACTAAATAGGGGCAGAGGGAGATGTGTGAAGATGTAAGCCATCAAAATACTTTTTATTCTTCAAAATTATTGGAAGAAATAAAATACTTGTAGGCACCAAAAGATAAACAGGTGTGGAATAATATCTAAATGGTCCTTGAAACCAAATTATTCCTCAATCATCTCACTTCCAAGAGCATTAGTACAGAGGAAATGCAAAGCATGGCTAATATTCTGGTTTTGACACTTACAGCTTATTACTTTTCAGGATACTTTTAGGAGATCTTCAATTTCATAGACAGTATGTGTGGGAACCAATCATCATAATTACTGACTAAAGCTCACTGTGACACTATCAGTTTGCCAAGATGAGGGGAAGATAAACGATTCTTTAGAGAAGTAAACTTTAAGGGACTGAAGGCCTATTGCAGAATGGCTGTATTTATCAACTGGACCCTCTGATCCTGTCTTATCTGATCTCAATTACCTTTGTGAGGCAGAATAATTGTCTGATACAGGCGTGTTTGGAGTTCTGTTTCTCCCTTGATTGTTGGCTATTACATTTTGTGTATCCTTTTTCTCTCCCCGGCCCCCCCCACCCTGGTGTATTATGACTCCTTTAAAGTTTGTCTGTCAGGTACTATTAACCAGTTTCTTCACTTGCTGTTTGTAGTAACTGGAGGATTCTTGCTAGTTAGTTCAGTGCTCTGTTTTCTATGTCTTTAAGATCCCCACCTTTAATAAGGAATTGACGAGTCCTCTGAAAATTCTCTCAAATGAGAATGGGTCATTTTTCAGTCACTTATAGCACCAGGAGCCAGTCCTTTCTCACTATACTCTGTCTTAATTTCATACACAAATTAATGAAGTAAAACACTGAGATTACACCACATCCTTAAAGAGGATCTGTCTAGCTGCAGATATTATGCAACCTTGACTGCCCTTTCCGCTTTTCATCTGCATCATAATCTCTGCAACTGCAACAGTTCTCAAGGCGGTTCTCAGCTGCCCTTTCCCAGCACAGCTCAGTTGGACTGCATATTGGGGTAACTGTCATTTCCAGGTCTATGGTGCATTTCATACTTATCCTGCCTGCTTCATCACTTCCAACTGGCTTTAGTTCACCTTGCTTAATGTTGCCAAATAATTCCTCATTATTTTGAGATAAATGGATTTTTTGGCTTGTGCTCTCTGTTACTGCAATTCATCAACTCTTTGCCCCCTACCTTCGTTGTCCTCCCAGAACTCTTCCAAGATCGTGTGGATTTTTTTTCTTTTTTTGTTACAAACTTAAATATCATATTCTGCCTTAAATTCTTGGGCACCAGCTAATGTGAACTGAGAAGGCATGAGTTCTGTGAAGAGAAATTCTCTGGTCTTGAGCAGTAGGTCTTCTGTACAACCAATATGCGTGAATATGAATATACATTTTAAAGCACTCTGATTTGTGTTAAGTAATTTTTTTTTTCCCCTCTTATTTTTGTGTAACAAGCAGAACAACCTATAGTAGTCTACATTTTTTTTTTTTTTTAGTAACACTGGTGTTTTTGTTAGCATGATTAGCTGTTAATGATGTTTTTGGAGAATTAGAAATAAGTTAGCTGCTACTAATAAACTAATAATTATTAAGTATCTTTCGTTAAGACATCATAAAAACAATGTGTTACGGAGCACTTTTTAAAATAAGATCTTATGAAGGAGAAAAAAATCAAATGGACTGTTTCAAATTTGGAAAACTCAATCTCTAAAAAAATATGAAACACCAGAATTACCTATGGTTAAATTCTTTTTTGCTGATGAATGGATGCTTGCAATGGCTTGCTGATTAAATTTTACACTTGAAATTATTTTGACTGTGACATTTAGATAACCCTTCCTGCAACTGTTTTGTTACAATGATGAAGCACTGCTTTAGTCATCATCTAATCATTTCAGTAATTATGGAGAACATAAAAGAGCAGAAATTTTAGGCCAAATAATTTTTTCTTTTTTCCTTTAAAATCCAATACAAAACACTGGTCTTTTAATGGACCTCTTCAATTACCCTGTTTTTCATTATTTTGGTGTTATTTATTTGTGGGAAGGATGTTTATTATTAAGACATTATCTTTTGTAGGTGTCTTTGTGTAGCTGTGTGCCTGAGGTGTGTGCTTTGTTTTAAATTAAAACTTTGTTACTTAAATAGAATTTAAAAAACCAGATAATTGAAGGTATTTTTCTTTTTAGCTTTTCTCCTCCTATAATTTTGTTGTCTAACTGTAACCTAAAGATTATCATTGTTTCCAGCTATAACCTTCTCTTCTAGATTTGGTTTTAAAAGATGTTATTCATTAGTCAGCTGAAAGTAAAGTAGAATTTCTCAGGTTTTTTGATAGTCATTTTCTTAGAATCACAGAAAAGTTTGGGTTGGAAGGGACTTTTAGAAGGTCATCTAGTCCAAGCCCCCCTCCAATGAGCAGGAACATTTTCGACTAGATCAGGTTGCTTTTAAAGTTGTTGCTGCTGTGCTGATTCAATATTTCTTTCTTCTGTTTTTGCAAAGCTTCTATATATAAAGGATAAAAGATGATAGACCTTCACCAGTTTGATTTTCCAGTCTTTTAGTTGGCTTCCAAGCAGAAAGACCTTCTGAATATTATGGAGTATACTTTTGCTATTACTGCTTCTCCAGGATTTAGATTGCTGTATTCTTCTAAAGCTGGTGTAGTTGATTTATCCAGCTGATGAATGAATACTCATCTAGTTCTCTATGGTCCTGGAAGAATCTGACTGTATTAGACAAACAACAGTAGCTCAGCCCTGAATGCAGAGAGTAAGATTCAGTACAACTGCACATAATCCTTGGCTGTGGAATAGCATCTTCATTTTAAGTAACTGGGGATGAATGAAAATATTCTTGAACTTGTTGGCTATGTAGATTAAAGCTGCTTTTGAGCAAAACGGTGTTCTCGCTGTATAGAATCTGTGTCTATGTGTTCATTTGACCAAGGTATAAGAGTATGCAAGTAGTAATCTGAAGGGAAACCATGTATGTTCTGTTTTCATAATACTGGGAATTACTTATTTGCATTTCAGATTAGTGAGAGCTTTCTTCTCTTAGATATTTTTTTTTTTTTTCTGTATGGAAATCACATTACCTTCCTGTACCTAACTTGTGCTGCTCAAGGCTTGCAGCTTTTTTTAATATAGAAAAGAAACACGGCCTTTGGTCAATCTATAATTGGAGTTAATGACTTGTTTCTTTCAAACCAGTCATAATATTTCACAGATTTCTGCAAACCCTGTCAGCCATTTGACTAGGTTTAGCTTTGGTAAACATTGTCTTGAGCACTCCTCACAGTAACGGTACCTTCATATGCTAAAAATACCTGACAACTTATGTTATTGTAAAACCCTATAATCATATGCCTGTAAAGAACACAAATCACACGATCCCTGTGTGACTGAGAAAATTTGCATACAACCCCTGTCTTAGTCATCTTCATTTCAAAGTGGTGTATGAGTCTTATGCTTCTCACTTTGCATCCTTAAATTACCATTTATGCTAGTAGTAAGCTTCCCATATGCCTGTACTGAGTCATATAAAGTTTGAAATTGGTATATTTATGTTAAAAAAAAAAAGCCAAAGCATAGTGCTCCTTGTTTGAAACTTCTAGCAGTATTATAAAAATTGCTTTGACATTCAAGAGCAATAAGCTTGAAGAAAAATGCAATCAATTAATATTGTGTCAGGAGTCATGAAATGTGGAAGATCTCTCTGACACTTTTGTTTGGGTATCTTGTGGTTTGATTCACGGTTTGATTTTTTTTTTTTTTTTGATACAAACATGAAAGTATGATTTGTGTGAGATTGCCTCTCTTTTCCACTCTGCTAACATCCATCCAATGTAATGTTTCCTATGTGCTGTTCTGCAAGTTATATTTGAATTATTGTCAAATCCTTGCAATCTTGTACTCTGATAGAATGTTTAATGTCTTTCCCTCTTAAAATTCTTTGAGTGTTTCCATAAACTACTGAAAATGTCTAATAGGGGGTCATTTTATATTTAGAACTTAGTACATAGACCATTAAGATCCTCTTGAATCTGACCTATGTGGTTTTTTTCAATCATAGTATTAATATTTGAAAAAATTGTTATTTAATGGTCCTGTATCTAATGCTCAGGTGATAATTAATTTAGCTTGTAATGAAGAAATTAGGGTTGTTTTTTACTGTTTCTGTTTCCATTCTTGAAGAGTTGATTGAATTCACTGAATAAAATACCTTAATGCAGGATTTCTGGCTATTGACATTTACTGTTTATGATATTTGGGAATTAGTTTCTTTTGTACAGGAAAACTGAAACTATATACTAAGCTCAATTGCAAAATGAGTCGTCTTGAGTATCATTGAAAAACCATTTCTCTTCAAACTTGAAGACAGTAAAGCACCTGCAAAAATCATGAAGTTCTCAAATGTTACAGCAATGTAAAGCCTTAAGAGAGGGGAAGCTTTGTTTTTGTTCCATCTTTCATTTACAGGAAGGCAGGAGGAATCTAATGACGAAGACAGGTTTTTAAAATGATGGGTCAATAAAATGAGAACAATTCTGCTACCACAGGGACAACAAACTAGACTGAAAATCTAACAGCATATTAACGAGGGGATGTCAGGTGTGAAGAAAAAAAAAATAGGCTTGTAAAGGAAAGAAAGGCCCCTTGCCAAATTGGAATCTTAGATTTTGCTGTTTAGGATTGTGCAAACTTGGATTATCTCATGAAAGGTTGATGAAGATGCTGCATAGTTAAAAGGTGACAGTTGCCGAGTATGAAGAAATAAGAAATAATAATATAAGAACTAATTGGCTGGGAAGAAGTAAAATTATTACTAAATGTTTAGGGGGGCTCTGAAAGGAGAGAGAAACTGGGTAAAGATGGTCCAGCTGTGTTACAAGCCTTTGTTTGAGGGCATTTTAAGCAGAGCCAGGGATTTCTGTGCATGCTACAATTGCAGATATTGAAGGGGACAAGAGAAATAGAACAGTATATTTAAATATTAAAGAAGAGGTTTTAAAATAATACTTTTTTTTAATTGATTGAAAATCTATGAGGAACGTGAAATGTAAGAAAATATTTGAGGGTAAATCAAGTACCACCAAAGATGAATTGGTTTCTACCAAGAAAACATGTGTCTTTTAGAGAATTTGAAATGTTCGAGTTCTTCTTTTCCAGTGAGTAAAGTGACCCAATATAGGTTAAGAAAAATATTGACTTATTTTGAAGTAGAAATCAATAAGTCTCAACTGTGTCCTTTTGTGTTGGATAAAGCTTGCTGTGCAGTAATTTCTTTTTGGTATATGTACAGGTAAGCAACAGCAGCCATGTGGTAGTGACTCTTCCAGAGAAAACAACCACAGGGTGGCATTAAAAAGTAGCAGTCTCTTATTTTGAGTGCTAGTATCCATAAGCCATCAAACTACGTTGGTGAAGCAAAGATGAAAAAATTTGGGGAAAAAAAAAAAAATAGTCAATGTAATGGGATGTTGAAAGACTTTAGTTCTGACTCTAAATACAAATGCCATTACCTACTATATTGTTTATACATGAATTCCTGGAAAGTGGATACTTCAAACTGAATTTTTCTGTCTTAAGCAGGTAGTGTATGATAGTTTTAATAGGCAATCAAGTGTATCCTTTGATAAGGCTTGTTTTTGTAAGGTTACTTTGTCTTGTCCTTTACAAATTGCTCTCTTTGTCCACCAATAGGTGTAAAAGGGCTTACTTGTTCCTACCACCCCCCCTAGTTGTCACTGTTTTCCTATTTATAAACCAGACACTAATAAATGATTTTTCGAATAGAACTAAATTGGATAAGGGGATAGAAGTCTCAAAGATGGGAGTAGGGAGTGCTCAGTCAGTGTCCTTACTGAAAGAATAGCTTCAGCATGAGTTCACACCTTGGTACAAATTGGACAGTCTTGATGGAGTAAATGCCCTAATTGTGCATCTCATTAGATGCCAGAGAATGCATTAAAAGGTAAGCAATTACAGGCATGTCCTAATTGTGTGGGGAAAAAAGCTTCAGTTGAATTTCAGACTCAACTACCAGAGAATTAATGCAGAAACGTAATGTACCTGGATATATGAACCGTGTGTATTTTCTTTCATATTTTGTATTATATGTATTTATATGTGTTCTCTGATATCTCGTAATAGAAGTGCTAGGGTGACCACTTTGCAAAACTTCAGACTACAGTTTCAAATACAGAGTTTTAAGTGGAAATCCAAATCATGTGGCATACATATTTTTATTGAACACAAGCTAACTGTAAAAGGAAAAAAGACTGACTGAAGTTCATACTGGAGGGGGAAGTAACAAAATAGAAAAATCTGAAATTGTTGTGGAATGAATAATCTTTGTTCTAAGTTGGAGTAAATAAAGTAAAGCCTATTTTTATGACGTTGAGTTATGGTTTCACATGTATAACACTACTTTTTTGTTACTGTTTCCTAAATACTTACTTTATTCTTTTAAAGTTGGATTCCTCTGAAGAATAAATGCATGGCAATGTTTGTAACAGTTAAAGTTCATTTCCCAATGTAGGATAAATTTGGTCCATAATAATACAAAGCAGATTATATTAGAAGTTCTTGGTATCAGTGTCTAAACTTGAGGTTGGGGCACTAGGGTGCAGTGCCTTAGCCAGTCCTCATGCTGGAGAGTTCCTGCAGGTTATATCCTAATCACATTTTGTGAAAGAACTGTGCTGGCATCACACTGCTCTGGTCCTTCTCCAGGATGGCAGGAGGAGAGAGAAAACACACTTCTGCGTGGCCAAGGTCCTTTTCTGATGCTGGAGCACATGAAGCAGTCCTTCCCTTGCCTGTGGAAATATGGCCAGTACCAAGAACAATGATGTGCAGGCCAAAAAATGTTAGGATTTCCAGTTATTTCCATGCTTTATGCTTATCTTTTGGTTTCACCTGGTCCAAAACAGCCAACAGGAAGCTTAACTTAATTTCTCAGCTCCCTGTGCCTTCTACATTTACTACTTAGAGCTCTAAGCTCTGCATCTCACCTTTCCATATTACCAAACAGAAACTGATTTGCAGTAATCTAGACCTAGAGCTGATCATTCTGACCTCAAATTATGAAGTTCAGAGGGTTCCTTGTTGGTAGCACATGAATTTCAATATCTGACTTGGCAAAGCAAGGTCAGTGGAAATCGGGCCCAAGTGCAGTGCCTCCTAATAAAAATAGGATAGTTTCAAATATAACCTCTGTGACGCCAAGGAAGTGAAGCTAAATGGGAATGATTTTGAGGTTTTTTTGAGGAAAAACAAGAATATAAATGTTCACATGGTATGAATGTTATACATATGCATGTGTGTTTGTGGTTTAGTTCATTTCAATGCCAGATTCATCCCAAGTCCTTTATTTCATGGTTTGTTTTGTTTTTTGTTTTTTTTTTTTTGGAACTGGTTATAGGATCCTACATGTGTGTGTGATTATCTTCCTACTTTGTATTATTATCTTTAATTTATATCATTCTATCTATCTATAGACATAATTAGTTACGTCTAACTAATTGGAGGAAATGACCTCCAGTTGTGCCAGGGGAAGTTTAGACTAGATACTATGAAAAATTTCTTCACCAAGAGAGTGGTCAAGCATTGGAACAGGCTGCCCAGGGAGGTGGTGGAGTCACCATCACTGGAGGTGTTCAAAAAATGTGTGGATGTCGCGCTTCGGGACATGGTTTAGGAGGCATGGTGGTGTTGGGTTAACAATTGGACTTGATGATCTTGAACGTCTTTTCCAATCTTAATAATTCTGTGATTCAAGTTAACGTTAACAATTTTCTCTGTGGGGAAAGAAGCTAAGGTTTTCCAAGCTTAAAGTATGAATGTGGCTGCCTTAGTTGGAAGTTAGTTGGTCAAACACTGGAACAGGCTTCTGGGAGAGGTGGTCGGTGCCCCAAGCCTGTCGGCATTTGGATAATGCCCTTAGTAACATGCTTTAACTTTTGGTCAGGCAGTTGGACTAGATGAACATTGTAGGTCCCTTACTACTGAAATATTCTATTCTAATTAACACTTTGTCTAACTAATAGCTTGAGACTGACGATGCCATGAGCTGTGTGTTACGAATTACGAAAGTAAAAAACAGAAGAGGCTGCAGAAAACATGCTGAAATGCCTCAACAGGAAGCCTCAGGCTTGGTTATTTTCCTTTGTTACTTCATCCACAATATATTTATCAGATTGTAACATGTCATTGTAGTTGAATAAAAATGACAAAGATAATGTCCCTAATGAATTACTTTTCACTTGGAACTGCTCACAGAGTGTTAATATAGCTCATGGCCACTTTTTCTTCAAGCTGTCTTTTTCCTGGAATCTAAAAATCTTTAATTGCAGGTTTTCTGGCTTACAGAAAACATGTAAAAACACTTAAAGATGAAATGGCAAATGGTAGACAGTAAGTGATAGCAGATAACAATTACAAATTTTGTTTTCAACATTTTTAGTTGAAAATAGGAAGTGGAAAAGTCCAAGAGTGCTATAGGCAAGACTTATTTTAGGGCAGAAATATAGAACTTAATAGTAATTTTAATTATATGTATTTGTCTAGTGTGTACATTAAATCCCACTACAAATTACAAGTGAAATGCTCATTATTTTAGTAATGTCTTCTGTTTGACTATAAGCTGTTCTACTTCTTAGATGTGGCTGCTGTTCAGCAAATATCTTTTGACAGCATGGACCTAATTACATTTGCTTAGACTTCTTGCAGTCTTGTTTCTTTTTCAGCAGTTTCATTTTCCTCTTTTTTGGGGGGAGCGGTAATGGAATATTACATACAAGATACTATTTTTATGGATGAAAATAGTGTGACATAGTTAATGACTATTTTTAAAATTCCCTTGATATTCTGCAGTTATTGAAAATAGCATACAGCCTAACAGTACTTGGTATTTCTTGTCATGTATTGAAAGGAGTATTACTCTTTAGGTGACACAGTAAAAATATGAGTTGGGGCATTCTGCAGGCGAAGGCAAAAATAAGAAGGGAAGGTTTTTGAGCAATGATTCTAGTAAGACTTGTTTTTGTAGCAATTCTCTAAAGTTTGCTAAAACTCTTCTGCATTGCAAGTTCCCCATCATTGTTCTTTCTCTTGTAGGTACCATTGACTATATAAATATTTTGTAGAACTTGGTGCGTAGGTGAATCTTTCTCTCTATGTAAAACATTTAAAGTTTATTATATGGTGTTAAGAGCTTCCAACTATTTTTGTTTGGTCAGACTTGCTGTGAAGCAGAAACACTTGTTCACCTCATGTATATTTCAGTGAGAACTTAGAGCAATTATGCAACCCATTGAGCTCTAGATTATGCCAAAATGCTGATCGTGACATTGTAGGAAGATTATCTTCTGATTTCCCCAATAAAAGCAGCTACCATTAGAAAGAACAGAAAGATACACTTTAAAATATAGCCAAAGTCCCAGCAGAGTTTATGGGTGAATAGGTGAAATAAGAGAGGACATGAAATAGGGATATTTTCATACTTTGTTATAGTGTATGTTGAGGGGGTGAGATCTCGCCTTTTCTTCCGAACTTCCGGATCAGAATCTGTTTGTAATGCCTACAGTAACTCCGTTTGTTACACAGTCTATATCTATATAGATATCTATATATCGATATCTATAGATACTTCTGGGGTAGGTTTTAAATTGTATATTTAGCATATCAAGATACAATAGAGTTTTCCCTGTCCCCTTTAAGTACTTTCCTGGTGCTCTTGCAGATTCTTGTCCTCGTGAGAGCTTTAATCTGCTTGATTGTTTTGTATTAGCAGTAGTGCCCATATACACCTTCGTGATTTCCTCTCTTCAGATTCATTACTTAAGTGGAATTGACTGAAAGCTGACAACCTTGCCCCTCCTCCTTCGTAATCCCCTTCACGGGGGACCAATGCCTGTAAAATCAACCATGTATTTCATAAATCCTATTTTGAAAACTGATGTGAAGAATTCAAACTGAACAGTTGATAATTGTGCTGGGCTTGATGAATCTCAATGGAAAGTCCATTATTTTGTTAGTCAAATTTTAGTTGCTTCCTAATGACAGCTTCATATGAGACCACGTTCTGTAGTGCATATTGAAAAGAAATCTTGTCTTTTGCCTTAAGAACAGTAGATATGGTATATTGGAATGGAGAGAAACATTAATGTTTTAATACTTTTCATAGTTGAAATACCATAGTCATAAATAAAGACTTCTACGAAGGTTAAGGTGATGGCTATGTTTTTTTTTTTTTGTGTCCTGATTTCAGCCAGGGTAGAGTTAATTTTCTTCATAGAAGCCAGTGTGAGGTTATGTTTTTGGATTTGGGATGCAAAAATGTTGATAAGATGCTGATGTTTTGGGTTGTTGCTGAGCAGTCAAGGGCAGTCCAGCTTCTTGTGCTGGCCTGCCAGCAAGAAGGCTGGGGGAGCGCGGGAAGCTGGGAGGGGACACAGCCAGGACAGCTGACCCAGACTGGCCAAAGGGATATTCCATACTATATGATGTTATGCTCTGTATCTAACGCTGAGATGAAGAAGGAGGAAGGGGTGGAGGGATGTTTGGAGTGATGGCATCTGTCTTCCCAAGAAACCGTTATGCATGATGGAGCCCTGCTTCCCTGGAGATGGCTGAACACCCACCTGCTGATGGGGAGTAGCGAATGAATTCCTTGGTTTGCTTTGCTTGTGTGCGCAGCTTTTGCTTTACCTATTAAACTGTCTTCATCTCGACCATGAGTTTTCCTCACTTCTACTCTTCCGATTCTCTCCCCAGTTTCACTGTGTAGGAGTGAGTGAGCAGCTGCGTGGTGCTTAGTTGCCGGCTGAGGCTAAACCATGGCAGTCCTTTTTGGTGCCCAGTGTGGGGCTTCAACCCACAACCCTGGATTTAAGAGTCCAAAACATAGCCTCACACTAGCTTCTATGAAGAAAATTAACTCTATCCTGGCTGAAGCCAGGACATTTTGGTACACTAAACTTTAATCTTAAGAACTACAACATCATTCCTTGAACACGTAAAATACTGCATTCACTCTTCTTTTTTTCTCTCCCTCACCTAAATAGCCTTTATATAAAAAAAAAAGTCACTTATCCAAACAACTTTTTGTTTCTGTAGAAGGTGGCAAAAGATTCAAGGACTCGTGATGAAAAAGAGTTGCGGCTGTAGTTAGCTACATTAAACTATTTCACTGAAATAGTTTTATGCAAAATCTGATGCCTCCCCCTGCGAACATTTGGTTACCTGGATGAATGCCCATTCTATGTGCTAAAGACTGCAAAAACTGCAAATATATTTAATTATCCATTTACAGCATCTAATGACTATGTTAATATGATTAGTTAGAATTTGGAGTTTTCAGTGAGATATTAATGTTTTTTGGCAGGGTCTTTGGAACATGGTCACTCGCATGCTGTAAGCTGCATTTCTTTTATTTAGTTTCTTCTGTTTGATTTCCTTGAAGTCTTTGGCGTACACAAATTCAGTGCTATCTGATTTTTGCAGATTCTCTTTTCACATACATTTTCTTCCTAGTTAACAATGTGATGTGACCTCTGATTGATTTCTGCACGTGCTGTTGCCTATTGCCGACACGGTTTGGGTTTTTCCTAGGTTGATCTTGAATCTCAAGGATTTTGCACAGGTAGCGATTCTCCCTGAGGTATGAGAAGTGTGTCTTATTAGTGAACAAAGCATGTTCATCTGTGAAGTTATGACATTTTTGCAAAGTCAGCTGCCATATTTTTTTTCCTCTGACCTGTCTCTTAATTATGGTTTAAAAGATAAGGTTAGAACATATAACTGCTGGATAGTACTGCTGTTGTGAAACTTCCATTCTAGGTTTATTTTTCAAACTGTTCAGTTGTATTTCATACAGAATTGCTTTTAGATTAACATGCATGGATCTAGACTATTGCTTGTAGATCACCAACCATTCACATGGAGCATAAGTTCAGTGTAGAAGCTGTGCAGGTCAGGTCAGCATAACGTTGGGCTGTATTTACTGTTCTGGAAAGGCAAACAATTAGCTGGGGTGTGGTCTTTGTCATGTGATTTCCAGACCAGAATTGTTTTGTATAAACCTGGATGGGATTGCATGATAACCAGATGCAGAATGCACCTGAAAATATGCCTTTAAGAAAGAAAGTTCAGAAGTGACTTAGACATTTTGGTACTTCTCTAAGTACTACTCATGTATTTTTATATGGCATACGTGTTGCAGGGTATTCCTGATGGAGGCTTTGAGCCCAGGCATCTTATTTCCTTTACTTCAAATGCTTGCTGTAGCTTCTGTGCTCTGTCCTCAATTTCTGGTTAGTATTACATGAGAGAGTTAAAATACTGTGGGGAAAACTTGCTCAAAATAAGGGTGGTTGAGTCTGAGATGTACTCTCCTGCCTAAATTACTGTTTTTAACTCCGAAGCAACTCTTATCTCACAGATACTCTTATGTCTTACTCAAACTTATTTTTTATGTCCATATAGCTATTGGAAACAACACTCTGTGAACCTGTCTTTAAGAACAGTTACAAGGCTTGTTGCACTCTGAGTAACAAAAGGCAAAGTGAGTACCAGCCATCTAGGCCATATTTTGGTAGGATTGTCAGCTGTTTTTGTGTTTCAAAACAGATGCAGTTTCAGCAGGCAGTTCTTCTGAAGAAATGTCTTTAAAAATGAAAGGAAAATGAAGTGCTTGGAGAGAAAAAAGAAACAACCCTGAAACGCTAAGCTCAATACAGTTTATGATGAGATTGCCCTAGAGCACTGGGAGCAAGCCAAGCAAAAAAATTAAATGCCTATCTGCTTTTTGTCTTAGAGAAAAATCTTAAAAGCTGCTGTGCCAGAAATGGACAGCAAAATGATCCACAGTCTCACTACTTTCTTCTTAGGATAAAGCTGCTTTCCTGAAGCTCTGTTAAATCACTTCTACCTACTACCATGCCTCATCTGAACTTTTAAATGAGTCAAGTGTATGCAGCTTCCTCTGTTATCAACCTCCCGCAAATGATCACTGTGCTCTCCAGAACAGTATCTTCTGTAGAAAAACAAAAAACTTTCTAGGTGATGCCACACTGATATTATTTGTTAGCCTCAAATAAGAGAAGAACTTGGACCTTCCTAAAGTACCTAGAAATATCATATCTAGTAGATAGATCTTAATAAATGTTAATTTGCTTTTGTGTATTTTAAAAATTATTACAACCAAAAGCCATAAAAATAATCTTACAGTTTTGTTAAATAGCATTAAATTTGAATATAGTAAATTTATGACCAAGTGAAAGCTTTAGATTTTTTCCTCATCTGGGCAAATGTAAACAACTTTCAAGTTAAAGATAAACATTATAGTTCAGTAATTTCTACAACCAAGCTGAATATGTCAATTCAGTTTTCCTGATTAGCATGTGTGCTGGGTTTTGGTACTACCAGAAGCATTTTGAGTTCTCAGTAGGACTTTCATTGTCCCATGATGTATAAAGCTACAATTGCCAGTGAGATCACAGCCTAGGAAGTTTATTCAGATTACTCAAATTTTCTACAAAACATGTTTCACCTATTGTACTGAAATCCAAGGTAAGAGTTATCAGTTTGGACACAAGCTACAAAAAAGAGTAAAACAGAACGCGGGTAGTGGGGGAAGGTGGTTTAGTTTGAGTTTTTTAATTTTGGGGTTTTGGGGGTTGTTTAGTTGGTTTTGTTCGTTTTGTTTTGCGGTGGGGTTTTTTTTGAAGGCACACTTAAAAGTTTATTCTTGTTTCTGTAATGACCTACAGTTCATGAGGAGGAAATTAGTGCAAGGGTAATTTCCCCAGCAGGTAGTCCTCCCAACACATGCAAGCAGAATGAACCTGAACAGTGCATACTTTTGCATGGTTAGCTAAGTGTTCCAGTGTTTTTGTGTGCTATACTCTTATTTTAACGTGTCATTTGCTCGAAGCAATATAGGGAAAACAAAGTATAAATACAAATACTTTTCATTGTTGAACATATTCTAAGAAGTTTATTATAACACACTGCTTAAACATATTCATATGTATCTGGAGCATCACATTACATTATACACTCTTTGTGAACAAAGTTAAAGGGTGTTGTGATGCTGTATTGCTCATGGAAGCATGTAAGGGTCAAAGAAAATCGTTGATATGTAAAATAAGCAGGGTGGGGTGGAGGGAGAAGGAAGCAAGGGTGGTGGAGAGAGGATTTTCATTGACTCGCAATGTATGCAGTACTAAACTAGCAGAACATGATTTATGGACATCCAATTATGTAAAAAACCAACACTGCTAGGTAGTTGAGGAGGAAGGTGCACAAACCTGTAGTGAAGAACAGCTTTAAATGGAGATTAAAGTAGTAAATAGAAATTCTTTGTCTTCATCTTAAAGATTTGTGAATATTAGACTTCATAATCCCCTGAAAATTTGTAATAAAAATTAATTGGAAGAAGACCTCATCAGCTACTTATGTTGGTAACAGTTGACCATGGTCTCTACATGCAGAAATGGTTGCATATTGCTTCATTCAGAGAGTACTTATTATTATAAAATGCCTGCATATGTGAAAATATGTAAGAATATTCCTACCTCAGTTCAGTGACTGGTGAAGAAATTTTTTTTTATTACTGTATGAAAATTATAATAGTACGTACTAAGATACCTAATGCTCAGCATGAATACTAAATTGGTCACATACCATAAAATTGTCTATGCTAATGAGATTTGCGCATTTTTACTCCATAAACTGGGGTACTAAAATATTGAAAACAGACCAACCTATTTGTTTCCTATTTTTCCTATTCCTACACGAAAATAGATAGATGCCTAATGGATTTCCTTATTCTCTCTTCTTTTTTATCTTTTTTTTTTTTTAAGCCAGACCTACAAAGTAATTCTTCTTTCTACAGCTGATTCAAAGCACTTTAGCAATTGAAAGAGTACATAACTGTTGTGTGTGGAACTTTGATTCAGTGAGTAGTAAAACAACCCAACGGTTTTGGGGTAAGAAATCTAAAATTCATTCTAAAAAAAAGCAAGTCTACGGAAATATACATATTTTTTGTTTTGTGGGGTTTTCATTGTTTGGTTTTCATGGTGTTCTTAGTTTTGGGTTTTTTTTTTTTTTCTAATTTAAAATATACTAAAATATTATAGTTGCATTTTTCTAATTCTGTGTATGTAGTCTGTTAGCTCCAGATTGTCTCTTGTGGCTACTGTGATACAGCTACTAGAAATGACACTGAACAAGAAATAATAACACTTCATGGCTCTTTTTATCCTGATGAAAAGCAGGCCAGGCAGTTTTTAAAGTCATTTCGTAGCTGAATTAGACTGTCCTTCCCTTTATTTTTTAAAAATGAATGAATAGTCTTGACATTTTTTAGCTTTAGGACCTTATTATGTTTTCTGATTTTTTTTTTTTTTTGTCTGTTTGAATAATGGAGTAATTTAATGAATTCTTTAACTTGACTATTATAGATATTGACTAAAACTAATAATTATTGAAAACTTTTGCTTTGTTAAAATTAACAGGTACTTGTGTATTGCTTTTTATTTTTAAGTATTCTCGATTTCTGACAATCAATTTCTTGCTTGAAGAGGACTTGTCTTTTAGCATTCAGCTTTGATAAGCTGTAAAAGACCGCAGAAGCACTGTAGCAAATGCGTGAATAAACATGTGAAGAAGTTTGAATATATGCAAACATGGTAATGCATTTTAAATTTGCTTAATTGAATTCAGTTATTTTATGTTTTTCTGAAGGATTAGTGAACATTAATCTGCAAGACAGTTATATTAGCCAATTGTTCATTTCTTTTTATAGGGTTAGATACTAAAGTAAAAGTAGGCAAGGGAAACCTAAGACTGTAGCAGTACTTTATCAGAGCTGGTGCCAAGTCCTGGTTCTGTGCATTTACTGTTGGACGATAACCCTGTATCTTTCCTGTGCTGTGCATTGTTTTGATAATGACCTCACGTTTGAAAGATTTTCCTTTCTCCCGATAAGAAGTTTGAAAGGCTGGCTAGTTCTAATGACTAAAAAGCATGAGAAGCATACATCACTCATTTTATGGAACATGAATACCAAATTCACCAGATTAATAAACCCTGGGTATAATTTTATAATAAAATAGGAGGAGGTTGTTTCTTAGCTCACAGTTGGAAAATATTTTCATATTGTGGTGGGTTGACCCTGACTGGACACCAGGTGCCCACCAAAGCTGCTCTATCACTCCCCTTCTCAGCTGGACAGGGAAAAGAAAATATAACGAGGAGCTTGTGGGTCAAAGTATGGACAGGGAGAGATCACTCACCAATTACCATTACAAGCAAAACAGACTCAACTTGGGAAATTAGTTTAATTTATTGCCAGCCAAAGTCAGAGTAGGATAATGAGGAAAAAAACCAAATCTTAAAACACACCACACACCCTCCTTCCTGGGCTCAACTTTGCTCCCGATTTCTCCCAACTTCCCCCCTGAGCAGCACAGGAGAATAGGGAATGGAGGTTGTGATCAGTTCATCACACATTGTTTTCTGCTGCTCCTTCCTCTGCAAGGGAAGGACTCACACTCTTCTCCTGCTCCAGAGTGGTGTCCCTTCCACATGAGACAGTCTTCCACAAACTTCTCCAACTTGAGTCTTTCCCACAGTTAGTTCTCAACTAATTCTCCACCTGGGTCCCTTCCCTGGGGTGCAGGTCTTCAGGAAAAGGCTGCTCCAGCGTGGGTCTGTCACAGGGTCACAAGTCCTGCCAGCAAACTTGCTCCAGCCTGGGCTCCTCTTTCCCCACAGGTTCTGCCAGGAGCCTGCTCCAGTGCAGTCCTCCCACACAGTCACAGTCTGCTTCACCATGGAGCTCTGTGGGCTGCAGGGACACAGCCTGCCCCACTGTGGTCTTCACCACAGGCTGCAGGGGAATCTCCGCTCTGATGCCTGGAGCACCTCCTCCCCGGCCTTCTTCACCGACATTGGGGTCTGCAGAGTTGTTTTCACACACTCTCACTCCTCTGTCTGGCTGCAAATGCTGCATGACAGGTTCCCCCCATGCTTCTTAAATACGTTATCAGAAGTGCTGCCACCATCGCTGATGGGTTTGGCCTTGGCCAGTGGTGGGTCCATCTTGGAGCTGACTGCACTGGCTCTATTGGACACAGGCGAAGCTTCTAGCAGCTTCTCACAGAAGCCACCCCTGCAACCTCTATTGCTACCGAAAGCTTGACACATAAACCCAGTACACAGACTGATGGAAGGAAAGGAGCATGCTTTTTGACTTCATTCTTTTTTCATCCCATTCCATGTTTGGGAATGTCTTACAAGTGGGATAGAGTTCTAGGAAAAAAAAACAGGTTGTCCCTTCCATTGTTGAAGGCTTATCAAACAGATTTAAAAGAAAAATGTAATATCTGTAAACATGTGTGTGTTGTAGAGATGACAATGTAATTTACCTAACTAGCTATGCAGTCTTTCATTGAGCCAGCATGAAGTGTTCAATTCATAAGCAGCAGACTTGGCTTTCCTTGAGCTCCAGTCTGATAATCTGAGAAAAATCTTTTCAGAACCAGCTCTTGTATATTCTTGCTTTGGAAGAGTTTGCAGTGATAAGAGTTTTTGGATTTTTGGCAACAAACACTGAGGCTAGGTAAATTTCTTTCATTTCTTGTCTTATTCCTTTCTCTTTCTGTCTTGAAAGCAATGTTTTCAAATAGATCTCTCCTCCCATAAATACAATGTTATGTAAATAGTACAAGTACAAGGAATGTTGTGTGGCAGCTGTTTCTCATACTCATTGCCTTTTTTGATGTGGTTATTTTAGTCCAGAAAAATCAAGATTAGTCAAGCAATATTATGCTTTTATATCAGATCTGTTTTAATTAGAATATGATGTTTGTCTTTCAACATTTCTTTAATAATAATTCCACATTTCACTTCAAGCCTGCTGAGAGTCTCAAATTGTTTATAAATACTAGTCAAAACACTCCCTACTGTTATTCATATTTTTCAGGTGGGGATTTTGAGACAAGGGGAAGATTAAGTGACTTGCCCAAAGTGTCAAGCTAAGTATGTATGAACAACAAGCTCCTATTTTAGCCACTATGTATCCTTTCTTCATTTAGTGCAAATAAATACCAATTTATCATGAGAGATGAGCTAAGAATACTGTAAAAAAAAAAAAAAAATCCTTCATACAGAAAATGGAAGATGTGCATTTAGGCGCTGTCAGTGCCTTAAAGAAGGAAAGGAAAGGCAAAAAGAGACAGTATATGCTGAGATGGATCAGGTAGTGTTGTTAAGCTGTTGTTTAGTTGGATTAAGAACAGCTCATATGTACAGGCAGAAAGAAGGTGAATCGGCTTTCCTGTGCTTTCCTAAGTAGCGCAGCATCGGTGGTAGGCTTGCTTTTCAGAACTCAAACATGCAAGATGCAGCAACGTGTAGAGCCAGGCATTTCCAGTGCAGCCCTGGAGAGGATTGGGGTGCCCAGGTACAGGAGGGGAGAGTAAGGCTGGACCCTGAGTGTTTACCAGCCTGCTGCCTGTCAGCAAGGTCAGCTCTGCAGCAGGAAGCTGGAGGTGCTGCCTGAAGACAGTATGCAGACTTAATACGAAAATATAAATCTGTTTAGCCCTAGTGAAGCTCCATGTCAGAGTGTAAGATGCTAAATTATTAAACTCGTATGTCCTCAAAAGAAGGATGGGGAAATTGTGTCTCTAAATGTCTGCACATAGGTGCAAGACTATGGTTGTAAGAACTAGGGTGACTGATGGACTTAATTCTACTTCCCAAGCAGGGGTATTGCACAAGATGTCTCAGCCTGTGTGCTGGCTGGAGCGATCCGTGTTCTCTTGCCCTTCTGGCTACCAGTGGCTCTGATGGAGGCTGGCAACAAGACTGCAATGCACGAGGTTTTTACTTTTACATGAGAAGAATCCTGAGGTAGGAGGGAGTGAAACTCTGTTAATGGTTTACACACAGCACGCTGTTGTTTCATGAGCAGCCTGCACCAGTCTGTAAACTGTGCTGGCTTGGGAAGGCCTTTTTTTGCCTGGAGTCCCAGAGTGAATCTGGGGAGTGTTAACTAATTAAGTATAAAGTATCAAGCTTTTTGTCCATTACACAGGCAGAAAATGAAAATGGCTGGTAGCAGATTGCGCAGCATCAGCAACAGCAATGCTGGTGGCCATTTAAAAGTGAATTTGGCCTGGGAGTGAGAGTGGGAAAAGAGAAGGAACTGGAAGGGGGAAGATGGATGGGTACCATGTGGCCACTGGACTCTCAAACTGAGAGGACAGGTGTATGATGGTGCCTGTTTCTGCTCTATGACATGGCTGTGATGAAGGTATAATTTTCTAAGTACTGAAATTTTTTGTTCATTCTGTCATTTTGGTCTTGATAAACGTTCTTTATGCTAAATGATGCCCTGTGGTCTGCAGGAGTTTACAGTGACAGATCTGGTGGTCCCTTCTGGACTTTTAATTGTCAAAACATCTTATGTTAAATGGAAATGTACGTAAAGTCAATTAAAGGCTATAAATGTGAATGAAGAAACATGTACTGCTGATTATACGTAAGTCTTGCATGTGAATGCTTCAGCTAGGTAGCCTTCTGAGATTAGGCCTATTGTGATTTTAGTGTTGCCATCTTCAGCATGTACTGCAGTTCTGGATGGTTGAGAGTCACACAAGCATTCTCAAAGACAAAACATCCTAGTATTCAAGTGCTTTTGGGGAGACTCAACCTAGTGTGCACTGTAACCTACTGGAAGATTCAGTGAACTTTGCATGTAAAGGTTATGCACAGTAGTCCCAGATCTTCTACGGACTGCTGTTAACAAGCCTTATTATAAACTAGGGTTTCCTGCCTTGGCATATATCATTCACCTGGGTTGACTGACAGCTTGCACAAAGTCATTCTCAGTAGAGCTGGGAAAAAGCAAAGTTTCAACTTCACCATGTAGTTTTTTGTAAAGTATGTCTATGCTGCACATGAATGAACTGTGTCTCTCTATTACCCTTCAGCAACTACACTGCATATCAACATGTAATACTGCTTCTGTGCTAAGGAATTTGTTTACCTCTACTCCTTGAGCCCACAATCACATGCCTTGAATAGAGCTGCTATTTTACGTAGCTGTAACAACTCAACCACAATTTCTTCCAGGAACTGAGAAAAATCCCCAGTATACGCTGTATAGTTTTTGTTGTTGTTGTTCTTGTTTTGTATACATTTGTTTAGCACCCTTTAAAGTGAATTTAATCTTTTTTTGTGCTCTCTGGAGGACAAACAGTTCAACTGCTTGCTTCTGTCTGCTAATTATACCTGTAACTAAAATGACGTGTTTGGTAAGCATCAGTGCTGACTTCCATGCTATAGCTTTAGTATACTCTATGTTCTATCGTGTGGTAGTTTTTTCTTGGTGTTTTTTAGGTAAAGGAGCAGTTGATATTTCACTCTCTTGGGTCCTTTAGCATTAAATTTTTCAGCTATAACCAAAGTCACTTCATGTAACTTTGTAAGATGGCAAAATTGTTTTGTCATGTACCTAATTAAGGATGGGAAAACAAAAGATAATAATGGAGTATTTAGCCTCAGAGATCTAGGAAGGTTGCCATAGATCAAAAAACAGATTGTAAAATATGGATGCTTTTGGGATGTGCAGAAAATCTCAAAAATGTAGTCAAAGATGGCGTGCAGATGACAGGAATGAGTGACAGGGAGGCAGATCTAGCAGGGCATAAAAGGAACTCACTCTTTTTCCTGGTTTAATTTCTAGCACAGTGAGTTGGAAAACAATTACTGTTCCGTAGGAAATCATGTTATGTAGCTTTTCACTCCAATTCAGGACAAAAGCTCCATTTACTGTAGAAATAACACCCTAATAATTTCAATTTCTGTGTATTGAAGGCTTTTTGTTTAACTGATGTTGGATTATTCTTACTTGATTTTGAAAAATAAAAATGTTATAGATTGAAATACAGCAAAAAATCAAATAGAAAAATAGAAAAGTAAAATTTTAGCAAAAAGGAAATATCAAATAGAAAAATAGAAACGTAAAATTTTAGCAAAAAGGAAATATCAAATAGAAAAATAGAAAAGTAAAATTTTAGCAAAAAGGAAACACCTAGTGAAGTGTTTCAAAACTTAGCAAAATAGAAAACATTTTTAAAACTGTTCTGAACAAAACCAATTGTGATAAAAATACACTTTTGATGAAAAAGTATATATAACTTTTTTTATCCTTTTCAAGTGTTGCAGGCTATATCACACAGAGGTGAAAATAGGATGGCTGAAACAGTTATCAGACAAGGTTAGCTAGAAAGTAGTTGTAAAGGCTGGAGGCTGAGATGGCCTCTTGTTTCTGATACATTTCAATGTTGCTGCTGAGCAGCATACTACCTGTTTCAAAAGGTACAGCAGTTCTTGTGTTGCTCACAATAGAAATCAGCTCCATGTTTTTAAGGCTCTGACTTATAACTTTTAACTGGAATTTTCTTATCACAGCAAGAGATTCAATGGACGACAATCAGGCTGCTCATGTAGATGTCAACAAAGTTATAGTTTTTATTTATGTTCGTCTGAAACAACTCGAGGTGAGGGGTGCTGCTTTTTTCCTAAGCAGCTTTTAAGGGATTAACGTAAGGAGATCTTCTGCAAAGCTAACTGGAGAAATTACACAGAAACAATCAGTTCTGTGTTTGTGTACTTGCTTTTGCATAGAGTTGTACTGTCAACAAAAGCTGTAAAAACAGATTTTTCCAAATTTGTATAATCCCAGAGTAATGCACAAAAATCATACAGTGCTAGTTATACACTTAATGAAACAGGTGTATATGCAAATAGGAGAAAAAAATTTTGTATACTTGTTTTAGGTGTTTATGAAATCCAGGCCAGACCAAAAAGCCCTGCCTCTTGTTTCAAAATAAAATTGTTTGTAGTAGAGGATGTCCTTAGGTGGCAGTGAAGAAAAATGCTTCAGAACTTTTCATAAAAGGTGAAACCTAAAGTACAATTTTAAAGTAGATTTTTTTTTTTGCATGTACACATCTTTCTGTTGATATTATTTGCCACGATTACTAATAGAATGCATTGAAGTTAAATAAACCATGAGGTAACACATTGAATTAATTCTGTGTTCAGCTGTCCGTTCCTGTGAGGGTTTCATTAATGTTTCCGTGCTTGAATTTTAGGTTATAAGTCAACTGTCACTATAACTTGTAATTTAAGGATAAGATACCTGCTCATATATAATCAGTAATGTGTGTGATGATTTCAAATAGCCTGTGTAATAGGAATCAAATACAAATGCATGAAAATGGAAGTGCCTACAAGTGCTGGTTTCCTTGTATCTTTGCTCTAGGTATTCTTGTGTAAACAAACAAATAATACCTTCAGAGAATGTTAATGAATAAGTGCTGGTAGGTGTGTAGTGATATGCCTCTTAGTCTTACCTGAAGAGAGAAAAAGTAGGTTAAGATAGCAGCTTTTCTTCCCCTAGTTTGAGAGTACATGTCAGTTGTTCTGGGTAATTACTATAGACTTACGAAGTAGTTAATCTCATAAGTAAGCATTAAATCACAGTAAAGTCTAAATTTATCACCAACGTTTAAATATGCCATAAAATAACATGAAATCTTTAATACAATTCAATACCCTATCAGGTTTTTGGTGGGGGTTTTTGGTTTGTTTTTGTTTGTTTTAAGCGTAGGTTAGTATGTTCTTTAGATTGTGACAAGATTTCTAGGGTTCGTAGTATTGGAGGGGGCGGGGAAGCAAAAAGTATTTAGGTAATCAATCCTATGTATTTAAATGCTTCTCTGAAATTCAGTCTTTCAGTTTTTCCCTCATTTCCACCCATTTTAAATATTTAAATTAATACATTGGCGCAAAAAAAAAAAAGCCCCAAACCCTTACCAAGAATACAGCAATGTAGTATTTCTACCTATCTCAAAGATATCTGTTTCAAGTCAAAAATATTGCCTTGCCCTGGGAGGTATTTTTTGTACATTAAGAGAAAGTGTGGTAGAGAACTGTACAACACAGATGTTTTCTTCCAAGAAACTGTCTTTGGTTTTAGTAGAAATCATACTTGTTTCAGGAAGAAAATATACAGTTGAATATATATATTAGAAGAAGTGATACTTTACTGTGTTTTCTCAATAATTAACCAATCTTCTCGCTCTGAACCAGAATGTGTGCTGCTCAGTGAGTAGTTATTAAATCCTTCCCAGAACACAACTTCAAAATGCTTACACTCAGTGGAGTATTTGTTTGTATAGCTCTTGTTCGTTTCTGGACAGTCTCTTAAAACTTAATTGCTATCAAATAATAAGAAACACTTTTGATCCATTCTTCAATTTATGAGAAGAGGAGATGATGTTTATTCCTGAGTTTATTTTGATTGTATTGGGCAGATGAGGAAGCTTTGGAATACTCAGCAATTATTTTAACTTTTAAAGTTAGGGTCCATAGTTGTAGCTTCACTAAAGAATATGATGTATTAATCTCACTCTTCTCAACTAGCATGTATTTCTGAACCATTCAGCTGATTCTTCAGAGATATTTTACTGATAATCCAAGTCCTCGTCCTAGCTGACTTTTCCCCCCGCCTCCAATGTGGAAAACTTGGTTCTGAGCAGAGGTTTAACCTTCCAGTATGGGAAATGTTGAATGGGTCAGACGGTCTGACTTTTTTATTTTCTCAAGAGAAGTAAACCCTTAGGTAAATAACAGGAATAGCAGTAATATATTGGAAAGCCCACTAATACTTTGGATTTTATGAACCTTAATATTTTGAATAGCCTGGCCTTCAAAGGGTTTTCATACTCTGCCTAGCCATTATGAAATGGAAGAGCATTTTTTTCTGTGTATATAATTTTGCATAGAAATACCTACCATTTTTCAGTGTGATCCTTGCACTTCTTAAGTAAATTGAACCTGTAATTGAAGTTCCCATTCACTGTCAATGCTGTTCTTCCCAAGAGTTGAGTGGATATAAGAGGAAGAAGTATGTACTATAAATCTTTCACTCTTTTGGATGGATCGTATCAAAAGGATAGTTTCTTCAATGTATTTTGAAAGTAATTAATGTTCATTTATTAGGTTTCATTTATATTGTTTGATCCACAGCCACGCTTTACCACAGTCATGTTAGTGTTTCCTATATGTTGCTGAACATTTTGTGTACTTTTGTTTTCATCCTTTTAGTTGTTTGTTTGCTGAGTTCTAGAGAAACATCAAAAGGGGAAATGAAATTGTAGTTAGGGCATGACATGTTTGTGGTCTTGTTGATGATGCTAATGAGGATGTTACGCTGTCTGAGAGTCAAACCAGTGTGTTGTGGTTCTGTTGAGGTAACCCATCGAAGATGGAAGTGGTTGTATTGTGAGGAGTCAGAAATAACAGCATTGTTTCTAGTTTCTTTAAATTATCGTACTACAGTCTGAAAGTGGCAAATATATTGTAGCTGGATCCTCATCAGGTAGGAAAGGACACTATCTCTCATCCTGGAAAACGTGATCTGCAGCAACACTTGGGACAGAAGATTGGACTTTACAGTGTTCTTTTTGTTACATTAGCAACTGGGTTTTGTGTTAACCACAGAAACATTTAGATATTTTCTTGTACTCTACTAGAATGTACTTGTCTGCTGGGAGGTTGAGGTTAACTTGATTTCTCACTTGAATTGATTTTCAATTCAACTACCCCTTAGTTATAATGCTATAAACTACATTTGAGAAGTTGACCTAGTGTTGGATTATATGTGAGTTTGTGCTGGAAATTGAGTCCTAGCTTTCCAAAATGGAGATTTTCATAAGCTGATGGGCTTTTTTGTTTGGTTTTTCTGTCTTTTTTTCTTTTTCATTTAATAGCATCTGCTTTAATGAGAAGTAGCTATAAATTAGGTTTTCCCAAAATATGGAGGACATAGGATTTTGTGATTTTATTTAGTTCCTGTTGTAGGGATTTGGGGATTTCTGGATATGCATAGATCCAGCAAAATGTAGTAATAATTTTAGATGTGATTCTGAGAATCTTTTAATTAAGTATTTATGGTGAGGTTGCAGCTCATAAAGACCAACTCAGTAAACAAGCAGAAATACTAAATGGATGAATAACACTTTGACTGTCCATAATACAAATGTTTTAGTGTTTTTGGTTTTTGTTGTGGGTTTTTTCTTGTTTTGATAATATTCAGGCTTCCTTAAGGTGGCATGTGAGAGACTATAGTTTCCCAGATGAAAACTTTTGTAACTTCCAGTGAGTCTTTTTAGATTGGTTTTACTTCTGTTGAATTTTTTTTCTTTAGTCACATCTATCAGTGACTCTGGAATTGAAGTTTATGCAATTAGGCCGTTTGAGTCCCTTCCTTTCCTCACCTTTGTCATTGTTTTGACCACCTTGTGACTGGCATAAATTCGAAGGAAAGGAAAAACTCCCATTAGTGCCATGACAAGGAGAGGTTATAGTTCCTTGTTGTGTTTGGCCTGCTGGCTAATCACTTACGTGAGTCAACCATCAGCACATACGTATTTTTGAATTAACTGACAGACAGCTGTTGCAGAGTGTGATTACGGGTGGTGGAGGAGAGGAGGATGATGTGGAAGTATGGGGGAATGGGAGGTGGGTTAGAGGGGAAGTGTTCATATGAGAAAAAGCCATTGACTTCTTGGTGAAAATACAGGATTCAAATCCAGAGCAGGCTGAATTCCGTCCAGTTTGACTGCTCAGCTTGATATTTTGTGCTTTACATTTGGGTGATACTTAATTGTGGAAAAGCTCTGTAGAAGTTGTAAAACTGTGGGCATGTTATAAAGGCTTTGAGGCTACTTGGACAGTCCTAGTTCTTATAAATATGTGGTAGCAAGAGAGGCACAGAGAGCATGTGAGTAGCATGGACAGCTTAAAAGAAAGCAGTCTGTTCTATTTGATCCATGTTTAACTGCATGTTTATATTAATATAAATGAGAGTCACAAATTTATTGAAATAACATGAACTTTGTAGCAGTTTTCAAGTATATATTCTTGATTATCCTAAAGTGTACTGATTGCCAACTATGATAGGGAGTAGCATTTTCTGTGTTTTATTTTTAACGTGGGGAGAGGAGAACAAAAATCTCAGGTATCAATGAATTTTGCAGGCAAGTGTTTAGGTCTAACCTCTTTTTCTTAATGTTTTCTTCAAAATGTGGTCTGGAAACTTGAAAGTTATAAATCATAGTGAACTCATGCTACTTTAAAAAAATTATGAAGAGCCTTATCATTGCATTTGTGTGCTATCGAATGAATCTGTTTTGCTCTAATATTGTACCTGCGACAGTCAGGAGTTTCTGGTTTTGATAAACATGGGTCACTTTACCACAGACATAAGTGGGTACATATTCTGTGTTTAAAATCACTAGAAGTTATGCATAAACAAACTACTGTTTTAGCATCTCTTTGAAAATAGTACCCAATTTGTGGAAGTGAAAGACAAAGTGCTCCTCTTGGATTTTACTTTTCCTAATAACTGTTTGCGTATGTAAAGTTTTCACTGAGTCTCTTCTATAGTCAGTTCAGTTCTACTGTTTGTGAATTCAATAGAAACTATTAAAGTAGATGTAATTACAGCTAGCCCAGATACGTTAAGATGATTTGCTTTAATCTGGTAAAGCCACTCTGATTTCGTATGTTACAGATGATGATAATTTTGTCTCTTTGTTTTGTCTCTGACATGGAACAAGCCACTAGATCTTCATCAGTTTCCCACCTGTTAAAGGGTGATTTCTGTCTTTTATCACCTGAAGGACAGTAATACTTTAAATACATATGGAACCTGTGGATGGGAAGTATTCCATGAACTGTTGTGTTGATATTCCCTCAGTATTCCAAACTGTTCTGTCCTAACCCATGCATTTATACACAAAGTTACGGTGTTTAGAAAAACTCTGCATGTCAAGAATTAGTCCAAATAGCTCAGTGGAACATTTAAGCAAGTAGAGAATTTGCCTTTTTTTCAATCAATGTTTGTCTATTTTCCTGTCAGGGATGGTGGTGTTGATGACAAAATATACCATTTGAATTGTGATGCCTAAATTTAAGATAGAAAAATCTAGTGGTGGACCTTGTAGCTTTGTGGAGAATTAAAAAATGCAGGTGCCTGGTACCACTTTTCTGATTGCAACCACCATAGAAATGAAACTTTTTTAATAGTAGTTATGAGAACAAAACAGATTTATCATCTCTGCAGCATATGCTTAATTTTACAGTAGTGAGTAGTTCCAATTACTTAAATGGCATTACAGTATTCACTTGCACAAACTTTTTACTATCCACCTACTGTTCCAGGTAAATATTTGTAGAGAAACCTTTGTATAGATACATCAAATACCACTATTGAGGACAATTATTTCTTCTTATACTTTCATGTTTTATTTTTTGTATTAATAAAAACCTTAACAACATCTCATTATGTTGTTCTTTTTCAAGGCAAGAGAAAGCCTTGATGAAGTAATTTTAGATTTTGTGGTGGTTAATGAGTTTTTCCTTGCTGTTTCATTGTCTTATCTGAGTAATCTTCAATACAGCTGTGAAGTCCTGTGAGCCTTAACAATTTTTGTGTACAAAGTTGTCATTGGGAAAAAAACCCAACACACAAAGAAAGAATAAAAAAACAAGCTAAGCAACCGATATGTTACTGTATACGCCTGTCTGGTAAATACTGGTTGTAGTGGCATACAACCAGTATAATGACTATTGACTTTACTCATCCTCAACATGGAATAATGTTGATTGTATCCCAATACAATCTACTTCATTATCTTTCTAGAGTATATAACAGACATAGAAAGCCATTTGCTATCGAACTTTATCATAAGCCTTCATTTATAAGGTAGTTGTATGTAATACCGCTTCAAACACTGTGTACTTCATAAAGCATGAGACTTATTCTTTCAAATCTTGTAGTAAATGGAAAACAGATGTCAGTGATTACAAAACTGCATCTTCATCATATGTCAGAAAGTGATGTTCAAAAAAGGCTGAATTTTAGTATTTTATTGTGCAGGAGATGTTCTGTAATTTTAACAAAGTGTGTATGTGATGTCTTGGTTTGAGCCTTAGTGGTAGAACTGAAATAACTCTTACAGGATTTTCTCAAGCTTACATGCTCTAGAGAAGTGACGTTAAATTTATATTTTAGGTTTTTTTCCTGAAAAAAAAAGTTTTTTTTATAAGAACAGTATTCTCCCTTCTGTCCCATATCTTAGAGCCCACTAGGACTTGGAAGCAAGAAAGCCATCTAGCCAAAGTAACCGTCTGTTCTATCATATGTTTAATTTGAACTCTGATCCTTTGTCCCCAATTATCGATGACAGTCAGTGACAACAATAGTCAAGTTAGATTACCTTTTTGAAAGTGTTATGGTTTGTTTGTTTGTTTTAAGAATATGCAAGGCATTGTTAATGTGGTTATATTAAAAAATTCCTGCACCACCCTCTTGAGCCCAGTGTGCAGTTCCGTCCTCTTAATTTCAAGAAAGATTTGGCGAAATTAGAGAACATCAAGAGAAAAGCCAGTAATATTATCAAGGGCGTGGAGCAAGTGCCAATGAAGAGAGATCAGAGGAGCCTCAGCATTTCAGTCTGAAGAAGAGAGAGTGAGGAATATGACTGAAGTTTACAAATTCCTATATGTGGTCAGGCAAATGCAGAACTGATTGGTAAACAATGCCAGTGTTAGGGACATCTGATGAAATGAGCAGCACTGTATAAAATATTTGAAAGAAAAATATTTTGTTACACTGGGTAGTGAGCTTCTGGAAGTTGCTACCAGAGGATGTTTGTGGGAGATGATACCAGCATATTCAAAATAGGATTGAATGAATTTGTAGGCAATGGGTATAAAAGATTATGAAAAAGACTAGGCTGGGATATACCTTCTAGTACATCTTCTAGCATCCTTAATTGCACAGTTGGGTATAAGGGAAATGAACACTGGAAGAGATGAAGTTGGTGTGTTTTCACTAACATGTTCCACTCTGCTGACAGGACAGGGTTAGGTAAGCCATTGGCCTCATTCAATAGACAATTTCTTATGATTGTGAATTCATAGTAGAATGTTGAGGATGGGCCCCAAGTCATCTGACTGTAATGACATGCAGGATTTTCAGAATGAGGCTACATGTTCCTTCATATTCAATATTAAGCCACCTCAGGGTTTTAAGGAAAAATACTATGATTTGGGACAGAGGTCTTTAAAAACAAATCAAACCTCCTGTTCATTCAGTAGGGGACTTTCTAAACCCCTCTCCTAACTATCCTGCATAGTAAGATTGGATGACACTAGAACTTTTGGATTTTACATATGTTGGGAGGTGAAATTACTTCCCTCTTCCTCCTCTTCCTCTTATATTATGAGGCTTTGATCTATGAAAATCCTTGAAAAACCTTGGAAACCTGTGAGCTTTCATTACAAGTGCAGTACCAGTGCACTAAACTAGCCGGTGGGGAGCACTGCTCTTCATAACCCCAAACTGGAGCGTTCTTACAATATGATGATGCTTTACATTCGAATACTATTTTTTTGCTGAAGCCACACCTTTTATGGATAAGGACAAGACCCCTTTTTGCATTTCCTTGACTGTGATGTTGTAGAGGACTACAAAATTAGTGCTAATTTTGGATGGCTTAGTGATGTCCTGTTGTTATTACCTCCATCGAAGTGGAACAGAGGAGTTGCAGAAAAGGATAGAAAGAATTTTGCTGGGGTGGGTTAGCAGTAGGCTGTTTATTGATTGCTGTTTCCATGTGGTACATTATTTAAGTTAAACTGTATCTCTGTTATTCTGTCTGGTGTTCAAGACGAATGAATGTAACCATTTGCAAATATGTGGTTGGAATTTATTACGAGTGTTTTATTAAATATAAAAGGATTCCTGACTGTACTGGGTTTGTGTGGCAAGGTTTTGGTAGCCGGGGGGCTGCAGGAGTGCCCTCTGTGAGAGGTAGTTAGAAGCTTCCCTTGTGTCCAACAGAGCCAATGCCAGCTGGCTTTGGGACAGACCTGCGGCTGGGCAAAGCCAAGGCCATCAGTGACGGTGGTAGTGCCTCTGGGATAGCAGAGTTAAGGGCGGGGGGACACACATGATTGCACAACGGCAATTGCAGCCAGAGAGAGGAGTGAGAATATGTGAGAGCAACAGCTCTGCAGAGACCAAGGTCAGTGAATAAGGAGGGGGAGGAGGTGCTTCTGGTGCCTCTGCTTCTGCTCAGGCACCAGAGCAGAGATTCCCCTGCAGCCTGTGGTGAAGACCATGGTGAGGCAGGCTGTCCTTTTGCAGTGTGTGGAGTAGCTATCCACCTGCAGCCCATGGAGGACCCCAAGCCACAGCAGGTGGCTGCACCCAAAGGAGGTTGTGATCCTGTGGGAAGCCCGCACTGGAGCAGGCTCCTGGCCGGACCTGTGGAGCCCATGTTGGAGCAGGTTTGCTGGCAGGACTTGTGACTTCATGGGGGAACCCACACTGGAGCAGTCTGTTCCTGAAGGATGGCACCCTGTGGAAGGGACCCAGGCTGGAGCAGTTCGTGAAGAACTGCAGCCTGTGGGAAGGACTTGCATTGGAGAAGTTTGTGGAGGACTGTCTGCTGTGGAAGGGACCCCACGCTGGAGCCAGGGGCAGAGTGTGAGGAGTCCTCCCCCTGAGGAGGAAGGAGCAGCGGAGACAATGTGTGATGAACTGACCACAGCTCCCATTCCCTGTCCCCCTGCGCTGCTTGCGGGAAGGAGGTAGAGAAATCAGGAGCAAAGTTGAGCCCAGGAAGAAGGGAGGGCTGGGGGTGGGGAGGTATTTCAAGATTTGGTCTTATTTTCTTATTATCCTACTCTGATTTTGATGGGGAAATTAGTTCATTGCCAAAGTTGAGTCTGTGTTGCCTGTGGCAGTAGTTGCTGAATGATCTCTCCCTGTTCTTATCTCAAGCCATAAACTTTCTTGTATTTTCTCTCCCCTGTCCAGCTGAGGAGGGGGAGTGTTGGAGAGGCTTTGGGCACCTGCTGTCCAGTCAGGGTCAACCCATGACAGTGACACAAATAGGCTTTGTTTGAGAAACTGTGTAGCTGTGTTGTTCCTAGAATACAGTACATCTTATTTTACTTTATTTCCTTTCAGTATCTTTTAAAAACCTTTCCACGCGTACGATAGAAACGCAGCCAAATCCACACCAGATGGGGACAGTAGTTAAGTGCACTTATACTTGTTGCTGTATGCAGTAGGTAAAATATAACCGGAACATAAAAATACACTGTTGGACATAATGATTTTTTTAAAGTCAACCTCTTTAATAAAAATTTTTAGTGTTTTAGTTTTCATAACTTAGTTTGCTGTACTATTCTTTTTATAGGAATATATACAGTGTAATGCTTGGTTTCCCTGAAGTTTCAAGAAACAGAAATTATGTGTTGTGTGGTAGTTTTTTTCCTCTTTAAACTCAGGTGTTTGCAAGGTATTCTGGATGAAGTTGTGATATATTAGTGTTCTTCCTATTTTGAGTTAATGGTTCTTCCATATCCCATATTTCCAAGTGTAACTGATTATTTTCCAAAAATAATCTTTTTTTTAAAAAAGAAATCCTCATTACTGTGCCTTTATGAGAACTCACCTGTCTCAGAAGAAAATGTGTAATACTGAATCTGTGTCTATTCCAGAATCAGAGAGAACTTACATAGCTAACAAACTAATTTAATGATTCATCCCATATTTGCAGTCCAGCAGTCACAATACTGAAATTGTACTGGGTGGTTAATTCAGATCACTTTTAAGCCCTATTTAAAAATGTGTCGAAGTCTTCTACTTCAAACATGCAGGAGGCAGATTCATCTCTTAATATTGCAAATTAGATGTGTCACTAGGTATTGAAATAGTTATAGCCATACCTAGTTAACAACTTACTAGGTCAATTTTCTTCTGTGCTTAGGTAGCAGGAGCAATGGGGATTGATAATGCCAAATTTGGTCTCCATCATCCTGTTAGAGCCATGAGCCATTGGGGAGGGGACCTGACATGAGTAGAATTGTGGTAGGCATCTGCTTGCATAGCTGTTACTGCAGAAATGGAGTTGTAATATTTATTCCATCTTCAGCTCTTCTTGTGTTACATGGATTTATTATTTATTTTAAGTCAAATGTGGCTCTTTGGCTGTTCTGTGTCAGGCACTGTCAAAATCTATTCTACATTAGTGTAATACTTTGCTCACTTAAAAGCAACTCATTTTGGGGACTAGTGTTTTTTTTTTTTTTAATTAAATTGTTCTAGAATAGTATCATTATGACACGAATGTGAATGTTGACTTTCCATGTTTTTTTATTTAATCTTCCTTGAATTGATTTTGAATGACTCTTCCTTGCCGCTTCGTAATTAATGTTTTCGTTTTGTGTTTCCGATTAAATTTTCCTTGTTTTAGATTCTTAATTTTCTAGGAATTGGTTTCGTAAGAGGTATTCAAAAGTGCTTCTAATTTTTTGTCTTTAGATTTACCAGAGGGACTTTTAGTTGTGAAGGGAACTCATAAATACAATGCAATTTATTTAAGCGTGGGTTTCAGGCCTGGTTTAATGCAAAATAGGGCTACACAGAAAAGTGAGATTCCTTACGTCCATTCCTCTGTTACATAGTCTCAGTTAATTAACTGAAGAGACCAAGATATGTGTTTGACTGTGTTACTGAGCAGGATGCAATTTAGGCAAGGTGAGTGGGAGGTAACCTGCATGAGCCAGGGATCTGTGAATGGGACTCCGTCTCCGGTCCTGGAAAGGGATTTTCTGACTCTTTTTACTGTGTCAAATCCAAGGACCATCTGTTTTCAAACTGTGCTTGAATTATAGTCTTCAAGGAAGTGGTCAATTACAAGCAGAACTACTCTGATATTCTTAGTTTCTCTCTGGATGCCACAGTTTTGAAGCCTAAGGGGAAAACTGTTCCATTCTAAGATAAAGTAAATACTGCTAGTGTTGAGACCTTGGGTACACAGTAAAGCCTTAAGGCTGGATCATGAAAGGAATGGACATGATACTGAGAACTTTGAAAAATGAAAACATTGTTTGGTATTTTATCATTTTTAGCCTAACATGAAGTTAAAATACTACGAAAGCTTCCAAATTATCAGAGTAGGACAATCTTGAAATATTTTATTACTAATGTAGAAACAATGTACATATGCTCAATAGAATTCCCCTGCCCACCCCCTCAAGCTGTGCAGCCCTTAAGGCTAATTTTGGAGGACGCAGTTGCTAATTCACTAGCTGACCGTATAAAGCACAATTGCACATAAGCAGAACTTTAATAAATGCAAAGATGCTACATGCAAATAAAGGAAATTCAAGTATGGCTTGCACGTTTGAGAAAGTGTTTCAGTCTTCCTGCTGCTTTTAGCCCCAGGCTTAAGGACCAACGGAGAATGCTAGTAGCTAAGTATGATAGTTCTTCCCTCCCCTGTGTATTGGATTTGCATGGCAAGGGTTGGGTGTGGTGGGGGAGTGCAGGGGTGGCTTTTGTGAGAAGCTGCTAGAAGCTTCCCCTGTTTCCATAGAGCCAATGCCAGCTGGCTCCATAATGGACCTGCCACTGGCCAATGCCAAGGCCAAGCCCATCAGTGACGGTGGTAGTGCCTCTGGGATAACAGATTTAAGGGTGGTGGGGAAACCCAGTGTAACTGCAGCCAGAGAGAGGAGTTGAGAATATGTGAGAGCAACAGCTCAGCAGGCACCAAGGTCAGTGAAGAAAGGAGGGGGGAGTAGGTGCTCCAGGCACCTGCAGTCCATGGTGGATTCCAAGCCAGAGCAGGTGATTGCACCCAAAGGAAGCTGTGATCCTGTGGGAAATCTCTGCAGGAGCAAGCTCCTGGCAGGACCTGTGGACCCATGGAGAGAGAGGAGCCCTTACTGGAGCAGTTTTGCTGGCAGGACTTGTGACCCCATGGGGCACCCAGGCTGGTGCAGTCTTCCTGAAAGACTGCACCCTGTGGAAGGGACCCAGGCTGGAGCAGTTTGTGAAGAACTGCAGCCTGTAGGAAGGACTCATGTTGGGGAAGTTCATGGAGGACTGTTTCCTGTGGGAGGGACCCCACGCTGGAGCAGGGACAGAGTGTGAGGAGTCCTCCCCCTGAGGAGGAAGGAGCCGTGGAGACAATGTGTGATGAACTGACCACAACCACCATTCCCCATGTACCTGTGTTGCTCGGGGGGGGTGGTAGAGAAATCGGGAGTGAAGCTGAACCTAGGAAGAAGTGAGGGGTGGGAGGGAAGGTGTTTTAAAATTTGGTCTTATTTTCTCATTATCCTACTCTGATTTTGATGGGGAAATTAGTTTAATTTGTTGCCAAAGTTGAGTCTGTGTTGCCTGTGGCAGTAGTTGCTGAATGATCTCTCCCTGTTCTTATCTCAAGCCATAAACTTCTTGTTATATTTCCTCTCCCCTGTCCAACTGAGGAGGGAGGAGTGATAGAGCAACTTTGGCGGGCACCTCGCATCCAGTCAGGGTCAACCCACCACACCCTGTGGTGTGGACAGGCACTTCCTAGGAATTGATTTACTTTACAGTAATTTAGACTAACCACCAAATACGTATTGGCTATGAATGAGTTTTAAACTGTGATGCTGACAATTGTACCTATGATTTGTGCTGCTTAGTTAACTGAATGTGGTCTCTATTTACAGGGTTCCTAGGATTCAAGTTTAAAAAGTAATATTGGTGTCAAAAATAAACTTGATAATCCACCACTATAGGAATGACTGTCTCTAAATTGGCCACTATTATTCTTGGGCGGGGTACCAAACCAACAACCCTCCTGGAAACATTATTGGTCTGAAACAGTCAACCTAGTGTTTAGCTACAATTACTGAATTTCAGAAGGGAAATGAAATCAAGAAAAAGAGAGAAAAGTTCAGTATGTAGTTGTAAATTCGTGAGCCACACTACCTTGAAAAGTCTTAAATTAAAAATAAGGAAATTACACAGCATAATAATGAAGGTGCTAATTTTGGAAAGGTTGCCATTTGAGGCGAGATTAAAGATATTCTAGTGCACTATGACCTGTAAGGGAGACACTGGGAAGGGTATAACATGGTAGTATACAACTATGAAGAACATGGAAAAGAAGAACAAAGAACTTTTATTCACAAAACAGTAACTTGAGTATAATAAAATTGAAATCTTGGGAAGCTGGCTTAAAATTAAAAGGAACTGTCTATTCACAAATCACACAATTATTGTGAACTGCATGGACTCAGGATACTACAGTTGCCCAGACATGAACTCGGAAAGCTATTACACAAATTAAGACACATCTACTGAACAACCATTCATACCACTTTTGTGTAACTCGAAGTACCTAATTAGCAGGTTGTTGGAAGTGAGGATAATAGAGCCCCCATTATAAAAAAAAAAAAAAGTACTTTTAATTTATTTGCTTTTGACCATCGGTGGAGGCATGATTGAGGACCTGGAGATTGGTTTTCATTTGGTTGTCTGTTTCTTGTAGAGGAAAATCAGTTACTCTTCTTAAGTAGCTTTTTCTCTAAATTCCCGCTTCACCCATACTTTGACTGCTTAGTATAGATTGGAAGCTATTCAAGAGCAAAATCTGTCTGTTGTTATGTATTTACAGTTTTTGTAGAATGGTGGTGCTTGAATTTTCTGTATAGGAAAATCAAGAAATCCAAAGAAAACTTACTTGTTAAATTCCCAAGTCAAAAACTCAGTCTTCAGGCTTCTCCCAAGATTGTAGTAGCAGAGCTGTTCAATTTGTACTGAAGTTTTCTCCCTTCTTATCCTAATTGAAAAGAATTTTTTTTTATGGTGAATGGCTTTTCTTCTTTCAGATAACTCAAAAAGCCTTTGTAATATGCATTTTTATTGAAAACAAATACTAAAAAGTCTGAAGAAGTCAGGAAAAGAGAACTTTGAGCTGTTCTGGAAAGGACTGTCATGTTGGAAAGAGGAGAGGAGAAAAAGAATCTTGTGATGAAAATTTCTCCTTCCTTCCTATGTTCAAGAAATATGTGGTTAGAGTGTCCATGTAAATAAAAATAAACTAAGTTCCATTACTAGCTACTAATAAATGAGTAAGAAGTTAGATTTTTTTCATAATTTGTTTTTCAGACAAAAAGCAAAATAATAACATGAAGTGGTTTCTGAGCTAGAAAGAAGAATGCTTACAAGTATTGTCTTCCTCTCCTCACCCCCACTGTAGACCCTTTTTTTTAATTGGGTATATATTGGACTTACCATGAATGAAAAGAAGTCATTAAATGAAACATCTTCTGGCTATGTACTTTTTTTTTTAATTTTTGTTAAAAGTATATTGGGAAACAAATGTTTTACTGTCTCTGTATTATTTTCCTTATGTTATATGAAATCATTTGTATAGGAGTACTCACTTTTTGTTATTTATTGGTTTAGTGACTTTTTTTTTATTCCATGTTTGTATTAGAATGTGACAAAAAGATAACTGAAAGGTACCCTTCCAGCATGTTTAAAAACAAACAAACAAAAAGTTCTGTATTTGGCAATATGACTCATTTGTTTTTGAAAGCTGACCCAGAATAAACAGTTGCTGTCAGACAGGAAATCTTTGGTGTTTTTTTTAACCCAGATTTAGTTTAAATTTTGATATAAAAGCTTGGGGCAATCAGAAATATCAGAACACTTGAATTTTAAATTGTGTTGTTAATGTTTACAAGTACTTGGGTTTTAGACAGAAAAGCTCTAGTTCACATCTAGATAATTATTTTCCAATGTAATAGAACATTGCCTTTGAATAAATGATGTGTCTCTTTTTTGGAAAGATGGGAAATATATTGGAAAGTCTGACATGATCGCAGACCAGAACTGTGACAGGATGAGAAAGGAATAGCTACATTATAATTGCAAAAACAGAAAAATACTTAAGTTGAAGTTCATAGTCTTTCCTCAAAAGTTAGATTTCTATCAATATACATATTTTGTCAATAAAAAAACTGAATTGTTTAGTACTTAGCAGTGGTTGCAAATATAGGTAGCTTTATGAGAAAAAACGTATTTTTTTAATACTTCTGAGGTAAAAAAATTGATGGAGATTAATGTAAACAGCATTATTCAGTTAACCTTCTGCGCAGGATTGTCATTCTTTGAGGTATTACTTAATGAGCCTTAAAAGCAGTTGTTTTTCTTGTACTAGATAGATCTCCAGTAGGTTTTATAGTTCTTACACATGCTGCAGTGTAAACAAAAAAAAAAGTTACAAAATTAATTTTATAAACAGAGAAAACAATAAAACAATCATTGGCAATAAGTTTGCCTCAGAAAATGTCAGGTGAAAAGAGGTGGTTGGTTTGTATACCTGTTTCGTTGGTTGATATACAGTTGAAGGTCTACATAATAAGCAGAGTAAGATTAACTGGTCTATGAATCTTACGTTTTCATTATTGTCTCACATCTTTCTCTTCATGAAATCAGCTCTTCAGAACATTTTTCTCAACTGAAACGTAAGCATGTTATCTAAGCACAGTTACCTACCTCAAGTGCAAAAAAAAAAAAAAAAAGATAGAGAGCCCTTTAGTATAGACACAACATTGCTTTTCGGTGCTGGTGCAGAACACAGCTCACAGCAGGAAGATGCTCTGTTCCTGAGTGGGAACTTTGAGTATTGACAGAACTTAGTTATCTATAATCACTCAATTTTGAATTACATATATTTTTAGATAGCTTCTAGAGATCCTGAGAAGCCTTTTTGTGAATACTTAAAAATAACTTTTCTTTAAAAATGTACATGTTCTTTATGTTGTTTATTTTGTTAGTCTGAACATGTTTCTGAAACCTGAAATATGAATATGACAATGTGAATAATATTTGCCCTTTTAAGTGATAACAGAGAGGCTTAACAAAATACAGGAACATTCTAAGGCTCTTTAGCCAGAAGTATAGTATTAAAAAGAAGTAGGCGAGGTGTTTTTTTTTAACGTTGTAGCATCTGTGGTGTCAGCTTGTGTTACTATAATAATGGTAAGAAAATAGAAGTATGACTTCTTGAAGCTGTAAGAGAGCCAAACTCTATTTTCTCTTAAAATAAAATAAAATACCAGATCTTTTTTACTCCAAATGCTTAAAAATGAGCTTGCCTTATTGTAGAAGAAAACTTGTGCATTTTAGTAGAATTCACAAGAGTAAAATAAACCTTACAGCTAAGTTCTTTTCAGAATGAATGAAGGAATAAATTCAAGGATTTGAATATTTAACTGATTTTCAAAGTCTTCGAAGTGGTAAATGGTCTCCCCAGTTTCACTGGTCTTAAGGTTTCATCCTCAGTCTTTATCATAGTACCTATATTCTAATAGGATGAATAAGTCTGTATTTATAATGATTAGGTTTATTTTGTATTTCCAATATAATAAAAATCCTGTTGCTTGCATATTTAATACCAGTAACAGATATGATGTGGTAGGCTATAGACAAATATTTTCTTGTTCTTTCCTGACTTTTAAGTTGAAAATTGTGAAAGGGGGAAGTCTTAACAGCATTAAGGAATTTTTATGTGCATGCATTTTTTGCTATGCATGCAAATTTGCACATTTCACTGATAGGACTGTGTAGGTATTTTTCATGTTTATGCATTCCTGAAGTTAGGTTAATATTTTCTTTTTCTGAGCTAATAATTAGAATGTATAATGCATTCCTGTATAAAATGATAAAATGAATTCAGATGAATTATATAAATGAGTTGGAATACATGGTTTTAAATTAGTTATATAGATTTCTAATGTGATGTAATTTGCAAAAGGTAACCCAGAAAGATTTTTTTTTTTTCAAGATAATATAAACAAAAATTGTTCTTTAAAATGTAAATATTTAGCTTAGTAGAAATTGCGTCATTGATAGTGGCAGAGGATTAAAACATTAGAGGTTAAAATGTGTCAGGTTTGGTTAATCAATGGACTCATTTAGCAAACCACGAACACATTTTTATTTTCCATGACAGAATCACTCATTATGATGAACATTGCACATAAATAGCCATGTCACTGAGATGAAAAACTGTTAAACATTAGTTCAGTATGTAGGGGTTTTGTTCATAATTATAATATTCATTCAAATATCACGTGTCAATATGATTCTGAAAAAAAGCACTGCTCCAAAATGCCTTCTGTCCAATGAACGTTCCCAATTGTTCACAAAAAAAAGTTGTAAACTGAGGTAATAGGCATATACATATAGTTAGGTATAATTTTCAAGAAAATGAAGTACAAAATGCTAGACAGTAATATTAAATTTGTAATTAGTATATTTTGAATTTATAATTGCCTTGTTTTTATGCCCAAGATTAATGGGTATATACAAATGCCAGCAGAACACAGTATATTTAATTTGGCAGTAGACAAGCTAATAATTAAAGACCATATCCCCTAGTTTGCCCAGGGTAATTAAGACAACTCAGATAATACTACCTTCTTTAAAATAAACAACAACAACAACAAAAAACCAACAACAAAAAAAAGACACAAAACCCAGTAACCAAACTCCAGAGAATACCTTATTCTGCACTGCTCAGTATCTCTTTGACTGTTAATCAGGTGGACCCGAATAAATTGGTTTGTTAAAACTACTCATGTAATACTTTATGAAAAATAGATTTAAAGAAAGGAACGAAAAAGGGATCCTGGAAACAGGGTTTGGTTTTTTGGTCTTCTCACAGTCTTTGCCATCACTGTTCATGATGCACAACATACAAGGGCAGTTCTGGAAACAGTTCTTATAACTTATCTCCCTCAGAAAGAACATGTATTTGGTAGTGGAGACTTCTGAGCTGACAGGATCTGCTTTTCTTACCTAGGTGGTGGACCCCTTTCTTCATGGCTATTTCTGTTTTTATCTCTGAAGATCAGCTGTCATTGTGCAGGGTGTCCCAGGTCAGCTTTGGATGCTGTCTTGAAATAAGTTTTTCACTTCATTGCTGGACAAACTGAAGAGGTGAATTTTGTGTGTTCTGGGTGCTTATCCTTTTTTTCTTTAGAGAGAGGGGTAGAGTTTCAGAGGATTCGGAAGTAATGTGAGTTAGAGGGTTGTTTAGGAAGCTGGAGGGATGTACGGAGAGGTGTTGAAAGAG